>NC_133617.1:510099072-510384072 GCF_048593235.1 Sminthopsis crassicaudata
ATATTGTATTAGAAATGCTAGCCTCGGCAATAAGAATCGAGAAAGATTAAAGGAATAAGAGTAGGTAATGAGGAAATCAAACTGTCACTCTTTGCAGATGATATGATGGTATACTTAGAGAACCCCAGAGAGTCTAATAAAAAGTTATTAGAAATAATTCACAACCTTAGCAAAGTTGCTGGATACAAAATAAATCCACATAAATCCTCAGCATTTTTATGCATCACCAACAAAATGCAACAGCAAGAGATACAAAGAGAAATTCCATTCAAAACAACTGTCAAGATTATAAAATATTTGGGAATCCATCTACCAAAGAAAAGTCAGGAATTATATGAGCAAAATTACAAAACACTTGCCACAAAAATAAAGTCAGATTTAAATAATTAGAAAGACATTAATTGCTCTTGGATAGGCCGAGCGAATATAATAAAGATGACAGTACTCCCCAAACTAATCTATTTATTTAGTGCTATACTAATAAGACTCCCAAGAAACTATTTTAATGACCTAGAAAAATAACAACAAAATTCATATGGAAGATCAAAAGGTCGAGAATTTCAAGGGAATTAATGAAAAAAAAGTCAGATGAAGGTGATCTAGCTGTACCTGATCTAAAGCTATATTATAAAGCAACAGTCACTAAAACCATTTGGTATTGGTTAAGAAATAGATTAGTTGATCAGTGGAACAGGTTTGGTACACAGGACAAAATAGGGTACAACTATAGCAATCTAGTGTTTGACAAACCCAAAGATACCAACTTTTGGGATAAGAATTCATTATTTGAAAAAATATGTTGGGAAAACTGGAAATTAGAATGGCAGAAATTAGATATGGATCCACACTTAACACCATATACCAAGATAAGAACAAAATGGATCCATGATTTAGGCTTAAAGAATGAGATCATAAGTAGATTAGAGGAATATAGGATAGTTTACCTCTCAGATTTGTGGAGGAGGAAGGAATTTATGACCAAAGGAGAACTAGAGATCATTATTGATCACAAAATAGAAGATTTTGATTATATCAAATTAAAAAGTTTTTGTACAAACAAAACTAATGCAAACAAGATTAGGAGGGAAGTAACAAATTGCGAAAATATTTTTACAGTTAAAGAGTCTGATAAAGCCCTCATTTCCAAAATATATGGAGAACTGGCTCTACTTTATAAGAAGTCAAGCCATTCTCCAATTGATAAATGGTCAAAGGATATAAACAGACAATTTTCAGATGATGAATTTGAAACTATATCCACTCATATAAAAGAGTGTTCTAAATCACTACTGATCAGAGAAATGCGAATTAAGACAACTCTGATATACCACTACACACCTATCAGATTGACTAAGATGACAGGAAAAGATAATGACGAATGTTGGAGGGTATGTGGGAAAACTGGGACACTGATGCATTGTTGGCGTAGTTGTGAAAGAATCCAGCTATTCTGGAGAGCAATTTGCTTATTTGTTTGTTTGTTTGTCTTGTTTTTTCTTCCCCCCCCCTTTTTTTTTATTAATTTTTCTTTGGCAATACATATGCATAGGTAATTTTTTTTTTTTTTTTACAACATTATCCCTTTTACTCCCTTCTGTTCTGAGTTTTTCCCCTCCTTCCTTCCACCCCCTTCCCTGGATGGCGGGCATTCCCATACATATTAAATATCTTATAGTATATCTTAAGTACTATATATATATATATATATATATATATATATATATATATATATATATATATATATATATATATATATATGCAGAACCAAATTTTGTTGTTGTTGTTGTTGCAAAGGAAGGATTGTATTCACTAGGTAAAAATAATCTGGGAAGAGAAACAAACAAAAAAAATAGTAATGCCTGGAGAGCAATTTGGAACTATGCCCAAAAAGTTATCAAAATGTGCATACTCTTTGACCCAGCAGTGCTATTACTGGGCTTATATCCCAAAGAAATACTAAAGAAGGGAAAGGGACCTGAATGTGCCAAAATGTTTGTGGCAGCTCTTTTTGTAGTGGCTAGAAACTGGAAAATGAATGGATGCCCATCAATTGGAGAATGGTTGGGTAAATTATGGTATATGAATGTTATGGAATATTACTGCTCTGTAAGAAATGACCAGCAGGATGAATACAGAGAGGTTTGGAGAGACTTGCATGAACTGATGCTGAGTGAAATGAGCAGAATCAGGAGATTACTATACACTTCAATAACAATACTGTATGAAGATATATTCTAATTGAAGTAGATATCTTCAACATAGAGAAGATCCAATTCAGTTCCAGTTGATCAGTGATGGACAGAAACATCTACACCCAGAGAAGGAACACTGGGAAATGAGTGTAAAATATTTGCACTATTGTCTTTCTACCCAGGTTACTTATACCTTCGGAATCCAATTCTTACTGTGCAACAAGAAATTTGGTTTTACACACATATATCGTATCTAGGATATATTGTAACACATTTATTATGTATGGGATTGCCTGTCATCTAGGGGAGGGAGTAGAGGGAGGGAGGGGAAAATTTGGAAAAGTGAATACAAGGGATAATGTTAAAAAAAAAAAATTTACCCATGCATATGTACTGTCAAAAAAAAATTATAATTATAAAATTAATTAAAAAAAAAAAAAGAAAGAAAGAAAGCAGGCTGAATTCCAAAAGAAATTAGCAAGGAAAGATAAGCAAAGAAATACATTTATCCAGCTTTCTATCATTGACATGCTAATTCTATGGCCCAGAAGTAGAAGAGGAATAGTCTCTGGAATTTGGTTCTCACTGACAATATTATCAGTCAGCAGTGAATTGAGGCATGGTCTATTCAGAATCAGACAGATTGCTGTTCTTAGATTGGGAATGTGAGAAGTCTCTGAGGCAGATTCCAAAACTAGAAGATTGGATTTGCTGACTTACTGTTAGAACAGAAGTCCCCCCCCTAAAATGAAGGGACCACAAAATCATATTACATCAAAAGGACAATCAACCAACATAATTTTTTCAGCCATTTTCCAAGTAATAAATATTCCCAGCTTCCCAGTTTTTGCCACTACAAAAAGAACTGCTGTACTTTTTTGTATCTATGAATACTGTCCTATTTCTTTAATCTCTTTGGAGTACAGACCCAGTAGCAGTATCACTATACAGTCTAATGGCTTTTTGGGCATAGTTCCAAATTGCTTTTCGGAATGGTAGGACCAGTCCACATCTCCATCAGCAGTGCATTAAAGTACCAGTTTTTCTACTTATTTTATTTTCCTTTTTTGTCAACCAAACTAGTTTGATAAGTATACTTCAGGTTTGCTTTAATTTGTATCCTCTAATTATCTAAAACATTTTTTTTCAGATGACTGTTGATAACTTTGATTTTTTTCTTCTGAAAAGTGCCTGCCTATTCATATCCTTTGACCATTTATTAATAACATAGTGGTCTTTTCTCATTCCTCATCTTCCTTGAGCTTTCTCTGGTATTTGACACTATTGTGTGAAATATTCCTGTGTTGATTCCAAGATTTTTTTCTCTACTAATTCTTAACTGGTTAATCCTCCTCCTCCTCCTCCTCATTAATAGCAGGTGTTCTCCAAAACACCCTTTGAATTATCTCAAACCTTATTTGGTACTCCTGCTCTATTCTTTCCTTTGACAATTTTATTTGATCCCATGAATTGTTTTTTAAATTGAATTTTTCTTAATCAGAAAAAAAATCTACCTTTCCCTTCTATTAAGAAAAATATTGAGAAAATAAGGAAAAGAAAACTCAACTTTCAAACATGAGTAGTCAAAAAACCAAATTTCTATATTGGCTATGTTTTTAAAAAGTGTCATTTTGCATTTTGAGTCCTTCGTCTTTCTCTCATGATATAGGTAGCATATTTCATCATTTTTCTTCTGTAATAGTGGTAATCATTGTATGACCAGAGTTTCTGAATCTTTTAAAATTTGTGTTTACAATGTTGTCATTGAGTAAATTGTTCTTGTTCTGTTCATTTCAGTCTATATCAGTTCATACAAGTCTTCTTATATTTCTCTGCATCCTTCCCCTTCAACATTATTCATAGCAAAATAGCATTTCATCACATTTAAATTTCAGAATTTGTTGACCTGTCCCCAAATAATGAATATCTTTTCAATGCTAATTTTTTGCCATCATAAAAAAGGATGCAAATATTATTGTGCTTTAAACTTTAGTTACAACTTGTTTTGCTGGAGATTAATCCTTTCCTTAACTGCCCTCCCTCTAATTTGCCCTTTCACTTTTTTGTGGGGAGCAGTCTAATGACTTACTACACTCTCCTTTTTGTGTATGTATTTTTCTCTCCTTTGTCTAGTACAGAGGAGAGTGAGTTCAATTGTCAGCTATTACCCATCCCCTTCCTCCTTGTTTTTATAGAATCCTACTTATACATCTTGATTGTGTGAGATAATTTCCCTAACCTTCCTTCCCCACCTCCACTCCCAGTGTTTTTCTCTTCCCCTCCTTTTCCATTCTTCTTTCAATATTATTAAGACATAACAGAATCACTCTGAAGTCTTTTCTATAATTAGAATTTTTGATCTCTAATCAATAGGATTCAGAAGGGACACATCATCTCCCATATTAAAATGTAAGTAATTTATCGTTGTTTAGTCCTTTACAGTTGTTCATAATTTTCTTAATTTGAACTTCGAAGTTTCAATGCAACTTAGGCTTTTTATTAGGAAGTTTAGGGGCCTTTCCTTCATTGAAGGTCTAAATATTCTTCTATAGAATTATATTCGGACAGGTATGTGGCACAGTGCTAGATTTGGAATCAGGAAAATGGATCTTCCTGAATTCAAATCTGGCCTCAGAGACCTACTAGCTGTGTAACCCTGGGCATAGTCACTTAACCCTGTGTGCTTAAGCTTCCTAATGTGTAAATGAATTAGAAAAGGAAATAGCAAGCCACTTCATTATCTCTCTTCCAAGAAAACTCCAAAGGTATCACAAAGAGCTGGATATGACTGGAAAATGATTGATTAACAAAAGAAATATGTTCAGTTTTGCTGAGTAAGTAATTCTTGGTTGTAAGCCTATCTTCTCCATTAAAAAAAATAAAGAAAGGCAACTAGGATGGCACAGTGGATAGAGCATCAGCCCTAAAATCAGGAGGATCTGAGTTCAAATGTGACCTTACACACTTAACACTTCCTACTTGTGTGACCCTGAGCAAGTCAATTAACCCCAATTGCCTCAGGGAAAAAAGAGAGAAAATAAAGGAAAGAAAACTATTTTCAAATATGAATAGTCAAGAAAAACAAATTTGTATATTGGCCATGTTTTTAAGAAAATGTCATTTCTTACTCAGAGTCCTTTGTTTTTCTATCACAAAGTAGGTAATATTCAAAATTTGTATTCTTTTATAATGGTTACTACTAAATTATATGTGATTTTGACTTTGATTCCTCAGTACTTGAATTCTTTCTTTCTGACTGCTTGCAGTATTCTTTTCTTTGACCTGAAAACCCTGGATATTGTTTGTAATGTTGTGGGGAATTTTCATTTGAGAGTTTTTTTCAGAAGTTTCTTTCCCTTCTAGTTCTGAGAAATCTAGGCATTTTTCTTCTAACATTTTTTCAATATATAGTGTGCCAAGACCTGTGGTCTTTTTATATAGCCACTGCTAGTTCTTGTTTGAGTCTAATTGTGATTCCACTGTATTTGAATTGTTTTTTTCTTTGTTGATCATATTTTCTCCTTTAACTGGGGAGTTTAGAATTTGACTATAATATTCCTGTAAGTTTTCCTTGTGGGATCTCTTTAAGATTGTGATTAGTGGATTTTTTTTTTCTATTTCTACTTCTCCTCTTGTTCTGACTTTTTGGGACAATTTTCTTTAGTTATTTCTTATATTTCTGTCAAAATTCTCTTTTTTTTTTTTTTTTTTTGGTAACTTTCAGGTAGTCCAATTATTATGTTTTCTCTTCCTGATCTGATCTCCAGATCATTTGTTTTTCTAGTGAGATATTTCACATTCTCAATCTGTTTTTTTCATTCTTTATATTTTATTATTTCTTGGTCTCAAAACTTCACTAGCATCCCCTTACCTAATTCTGATTTGCAAGGAGTCATTTTCTTCTTTAAGATTCTGGATCTCCACTTGGTTGATTTTCTTTTCATAATCTTGTTTTTCTTGGATTGTTCTTATTTAATTTTTTTTTCATCATCTCATTTGATTTTTAAATTTTTTAAAAGTTCTATAAATTCTTTTTGGGCAAGTGACCACTTGACGTTACTCTTTGGGGGTAGGAAAACTTTTTTGTGCTTCAGGATCCTTATCTGAAGACAAATCCCTGGCTTCTCCATTCCTATAGTAACTTTTTCCTTTGCCTGCTTTTTTTTTTTTTTTTTTTAAAGCAAATTGTTGGTGCAATCACTCTTCAGTGATGAAGGATGTTACCTCTGGTCTCAGGCCCTTCAGTTCTCCCCTCTGCCCTAGAATCCAAAACCAAAAAGTGCCTGCAGCCAGCAGCTTGTACCACTGCTTCTGCTTCAGAGGATATGCTTGTTCCTTCTTGCCCAGGGCAGAATTTGGATATCACAGCTGGGCCTGGTGTCCCTTATCAGCAGAAATTCCTTCAATCTTCTCCTGCTTAGATGCCCAACTTCTTTTACTATCCAGAAGGTGAAAATTCCTGTGGTTGGGGCAGAGATTACCTCCTAAGCTAATCTTAGAATTGGCAGTTTGCTGTTTCAGCCAAATTAACCTGAAAGTGTTTACAGTTCCCAAGAGCCAAACCTCCATCATGGTATCTTTCTATGAATCTTCTCCACTTGTCCCAAGAGGACTCCTGTTCTGCCTCAACTCTTGTTTATTTTTACTACTCTGTGTTTATCCTGAAACACTATTTTGTCTTGTTTGTGGGGGACATCTGGACAGTTGGGAATTTTCTTACTTAGTCCATCTTCCCAGAATCCTCTGCCTCAACTTACATTTCTTGAAATATGATGTCTAGTGGTCATGACTTTCAGGTAATCCAATGCTTCTTAAATTTTCTCTCCTTGATCTTTTTTTTTTTCCCAAGTCATTTATGATATGAAATATCTTAAATTTTTTTCAGTCTTTTTTACTTTGTTTTATATTTGTTGTCTCATGGAACTATTGACTTTTGTTGATCCATCCTAATTTTCAAGAAGTTTGATGCTTGGGCAAGATTTATTACTTCTTTTGCCAAGCAGTTAGTCCCCTTTCCAATTATTTTTTCCATAGCTCTCCATTTTTTGCTTTCATTTTTCCTTCTTGTTCTTTCATTTTGTTTATAAAAATACCTTAAAACTCTTGCTTTATCTTTTTCAGGAATTCTAATGAATTTTTGCCCGAGCTATGTTTTTCTTTGAAGCTTTGATTATAGCTATTAATCTAGGTTTGTGTCTTGAGAGTCCTTCTCCCAATAATAGTTTTTTTTTATGGTGGGATTATTTTTCTTTCTTTGTTTTCTCATTCTTTCAACCTACTTCCTGATGTGGAACCTTATGTTAAGACAGGTTCTGCTCACTTTTAGGGGAAAAGTTTGGGATGTTTCTGCTATTACTTTCTAGAATGTTGTTTTATTCTATTCTCTCAAGAAGAGCTCAGATTGAGGATTTACCAGCTTTTGGTACTACCACAGTGATTTGATCCAAAGCAAAGTCTGATGCTGCCCCTCTGGTCTAAGCAAATTCTTCACCTCAGTTTGGTTCTGAGTGACATGCTGATATCACTTTCTCAAATTTTGGTTGCCTGTTTTTGGACTAAATCATTATAAATCACCAAGAGAAAACTGCTGTTTCAAAGTACCAGAACTGTAAGCTTCCCTTTGGTCTGGAACTGGTTATTCCTCTGCAGATTTCAGAATGGTTTAGGAGCTATAACTGACACAGACACAGACACACAGACACACACACACACACACACACACACACACACACACTCACTCTCTCTCTCTCTCTCTTCTCTCTCTCTTCTCTCTCTCTCTCTCTCTCTCTCTCTCTCTGTCTACGTATGTGTGTCTGTGTGTGTCTGTCTGTCTGTCTCTGTCTCTGTTTCTCTCTCTCTCCCCTCATGACTCAGATACAGATCCCTCATTATTTATTTCTGCTCTGGATCTATAACTTTTGGGTAGTCAGTGACAGAACTGCTAGTTGACACCTGTTGTTTCATCCTACAGAAGATTAGGCCCTCTGAGATGGATCTGGACCTTCTTCTTGCCCTGATGCCTGACCTCTATTTTTTTCTGTTGTTTAGCACCACCATTTCAGTAATCACCCAAGCTTGAAACCTCAAGAGTCATATTTAGCTTGCCCTTATTTTCTTATTCAGTTAGTTGCAAGTGTTATTCATTTAATCCCCACATCTCTTACATGTTACTTTACTTACATATCTTTATTTACATGACCTCCTTTAGGTTCTCATTATTTCTTGCCTAGCTTATTTTAATAATCTCTAACTGGTTTTCCAACTTCTATCTTCACTCTTTCCAATCTTCACACATCTGCCAAAATAATATTAATACATGGGTCAGTCCATGTTACTCCTCCACTCAAAAGTAGTCAAAATTTCCTTTAGAGTTTTGCTCCTTCCTATCTTTTCAGCTTTTTCCCTTCTTCCTGCCCCCCTCCCAATATTATTGACACTCACATACTCATTGTTCCATTCCATTTAGCTTATTTATTCCATCTCCATAAATTTTTCTACAGTACTTTATCTAGCATATCTTCCCCCAGCATGTGCACATATACATTCCTATCCTCTCTAATATCATGGCCCCAAGCTCTTTGAGAATAACTTTTACTTGTTTCCCATTATCTAGAAAAGTTTGGTGGATAGAAGGATTTGTTTAAAGCTTGAATACATTTACCTTCTTTTCTTATCAGTCTGTCTTTTAACTCTTTCATTTCTCTGTTACCACTTATAGGAAGGAAAAAGGAACATAGTATGCAAGAAACTAGAAGTAAAATTTACTGAGGCTTCTAGCTATTTATCAGGGTTTATATTTAAAAGATTGAAATATGACCTGATTCTTTAAGTGTAAGAATCATTCCATAAGCTTCTAGTCTTCTAACATAAGCAGAACAAAATGAGTTGTTGCTGGGTTTTTACCATGATGACTTTCACGCTCTTGAATAACATAGTCACTGGGGAGAACTGGCTGCCAGAGCCACCTCTGTCATTTCCCAGGATTTGTACTTAGAATACTGAGATATGACCTGGTTCTTTGTGTAAGAATCATTCCATAAGCATTTGTTAAGTACCAGTTCTACACCAGGAACTCTGCTTCCTTTCTGGCGATATAAAAACAAAAATGTTTTTTAAAGAGCTTATATTATATGGGGAAAACAATAGGTAAGTACATGGATAGAACATTAAGGAGAGATGATGCTAGTAATTGAGAGGATCACAAAACATTTTCTGTATATATCAGTAAGCTGAATCTTGAAGTAACAAATTTTCCCAAAATGTCACTGAAAGTGCATTCCAGGCAGCAAGAGATGGCCAGTACAAAGGCCCAATGGGAAATAGAGTGTTGATATGAAGAATCAGAAGAACAATTTGCCAATACTTTAGAGGTGAGGAAGGAGAGTAATGTATGAGACTGACAAGGTAGGGAATGATTTGGTCATACATACCTATACTTAAGGAAAATCATTTTGGCAGCTGTGCAGAGGATGGACTGAAGTGGAGAGAGACCTGTGGCTAGGAGACCAACTAAGTATTGCTATTAGTCCAGATAACAAGTAAATGAAGACCTGAATGAAAATAGTTGCTTCAGTATTGTGAAAAGGATAGATTGAAGAATTGTTTAGAGACAGAAATTGAAAGATTTGAAAACTATATTATTTTACATCAAATACTTGATAGCAGGCTCTAAAAAATTAAGGGGATTAGGAAAGGCCTCCTCTAGAAAATCCATGAGCTGAGAGTTGAAGGAAAACAGTAATATCAAAAGGCAGAAAGGAGGAGAGAGAAGTCATGGATATTTAGAACCTTTGAGAAATTGATCTTGATGTCATCCCAAAGGGATGCTCTATAAATATAATTTTTTTATTTCTTCGTTACATATTTCTGTGTCCTATCCTAACTTTAATCTTACCCCTACACGACCACAACTTTCTACTTAATTCGTCTTTCTACCAGTCAGGGAAGAAGAAAGCTTTGTAAGCCTTTGAACTAATAAACCCTGCTGTGATCAGATAGTCCACAGCATTCAACTTATCAAAAGAATGTGTACCTGGCAACTGAATTAGTATCTAACTGAGACCTTGACATGTGAAGAAAAGAAGAACTACAATTATTCTCTTGCACCTCTCTACCTCCCTACCCCCTCCCTTCCGTATCCTCATTGTCCCCATGTCTGATCTAACTACAGCTTTGGCCTTTAGAAGAAAGAATATAAGGTTAGAAGGGGTTCTGTATAACATTTTGTGTCCACTTCAGAATGAGAAGGGATAGGCAGGGGAGATGGAAGGGGGACAGGAGATCTGTAAAACCTCTCTTTCCAAGCTTATAACTAGATAGGATATCAGGATGGAGCTCAATCCTTAAAGAATTTTTATCCTAGAAAGAGTAATTTAAACTTAGTTGACTATATGTTTACGTGACTCTTCCCTGTTAGAATATAAGCATCTTGAAGGCATGGCTTATTTCTGTATTTTCTTTGTATTTCCAAAACTTAACATTATGCCTGTTATATGATTGATCGATTGATTGTTTTAGTAATTAGGTAAAAGAAAGAGAGGTTGATCCCACTTGTGAAGAGAGAGTATCCTAGCCACCCTCCCCTAAAAATGTATTAAAGCAGCATTTCTGATATTATAGAAGCCTTTGTGGTGAACAAGGACAGATCTCCCTTCAACCCTCAAGAAAGATTAAAAATAACAGCTAGCATTTATATAATACCTATGATGTGCCAGGCTCTGGCCTAAGTGTTTTACAAATATTATCTCATTTCATCCTTACAATAACCCTTTAAGGAAGGTACTATTATTATTCCCATTTTATAGTTGGGGGAACTGAGGCAATCAAATTTATCCAAAGTCACATAGCTAATAAGTACTAAGGTTACATTTTAACTTAGCTGCCACCACACAATAAAATAATTATTCAAAGACCAAAATTAAACTTAGAATTTGCTTTGGTGAACTGACTTTAAGTTTTTGATTACACATATTAAACAAGTGGATCAAGTAAATGCATATGAATAGTTATTTTTGTAGTAAACGAAGTGCTTTGATTATAATTAAGGAGGCTTTTTGGAAGCTGATCTTCTCATCCCAAAAGGCTTCAATGTCTGGAGATAGGATTTCTCCTGGTACAGTAGGATTGGTTGAAATTCAGTACCTGACACAAGGAAGCAAATAAATGAGTATGGCAGCAACAGAGTTTACAAATGCAAACATTTTCTAGAAAAGCTAATACAGCCTTATCTGGTTGTGTAGCTTACTTGGGATAGTATAAAAATAGATTTCTCTTTTCCTTTATCGGCCCTTTGGAAATCATCTAGCTAACTTTGTTATGAAATTTGCTACAAATCCTAAAGAGCAAACCTAAGAAATTTTCAAGATCAGTAGAAAATATAAGAGGGTATAAAATGAGGAGATAATTCTTTTTTTCCTAATTTTTTTTAATAGTCTAGCTCAGTTTTTTTTTTTTAAACGTGCTTTTTGAAAATTTTTATTAAACATTTATTTCTAATTATAGATTTGGGATACTTTTCTCAATATTTATGTTTACATGAAAAGACCCAAAGTTGGGAATCAACCTGATTTTCAATTCTACCTCTGCCACAAATAAGCTATGTGTTCTTTTAGTTTTTGGGGCTTCAGTTTCCTTATTTATCATATGAAAGATTTGGACTAACTGATCTCTAAGATTCCTTTTTGTGTTAATGTTCTGTAATCTATAAGTGAAAAACCTTATCTTGAAACCCAACTTTGATATGCTACATATCATAAATCTATTTCTTTTTCCATTTTTCTTAATATACCAGCTACCCTATATAGTGTTTTTAATACCATGTGTTAAGAATACCAAATAGAAGAATATAAGAATACATGTGAATCAAATCTCACTGTAGCTGATCCTACTGACTTTATAACAAGACTTTCTCTTCCTTTTCTATCAACTATACAGCCTAATGCATTATTATTCAAGGAATGTCCTCATTATAGGATGCACAGTAATACTTTTGTATTACTTTTCTATATCTGCTACACAGAAATATTAAACATTATGTTTTGTTTCCATTAATGCTATTGAAAATCCAGCTCCATAGTTTAAATTTTAGCAGAGTTAGAATGAGAGGAACAGATTAAAGTTTAGCCAATTTTGTATATATTCCAAAATTGTGTTAGGTTCTTTAAAAAGGAGAAATAGAGAGTTCATAAACTTCTTCCCTCCCCCCAAAAAAAGGTTTGCCTTTTGTATTTGTATTAACTCATCAGCAAGCATTTATTAGATACTTATTATGTTCTTGAGACAATACTAAGTATTGGGAATATTCAAAACTTGAAAAGAAACAATCCCTGTCCTTTGGGAGCTTAAATTCTATCAAGGAGACAGCATATGCATATAATTAATATGTGTAAAATAAACACAAGGTAATTGCACAAGCACTTGGAATGATCAACGCTTCATATAAAAGGTGATAGTTTGAAGGAAACCAGGAATTCTTAAAGACAGAAGTGAGGAAGGGACAGTATATTGCAGGCATGAGAAACAGTTTGTATGGAGGCTGGAAATAGAATGTTATGTAAGAAGAGCAACAAGCAAACCAAATTGAGTAAATTATAGATGATGTAATGTTAGAAATGATGTATAAGTTTGAAAAAGTTGGAATCAGTTTGTGCCAGATTTTACATACCAAACAGAGGAGTTTGTGTTTGATCTTAGAGATATCAGGGAGCTAATACTTTAATTTCTGAATGTAGGCCCCTACCCACCCAGCAAGGCTTCTTGTATAATAAAAAAAAGAAAGAAAAAAGCCAGTCTTAATAAAAACCAACTAGTGCATCAGCTACATCTGAAAAGATGTGCATTAAATAGTTCACACCCATAGTCTTCCTTCTCTGAGATGAAGGGAAATCAGGACATTTTTTTCAACTCTTCTCAAAGACCTATCTTAAGCATTAGAATTCTGTAGCATTTTTTTTTCCCACTTTGCATTTGCATTGTTGTGGTCCATGCATATTTTGTTTTCCAAGTTCTACTTGCTTCATTTTTGCCGATTTTCCCTTTTCTAAAAATTCTTTATATTTATAACCTCTAATAGCTCAGTAATAAATTGTCCATTGTATTCTTGTACTACAATTTGTTTAGCTGTTTCCCAATCAGTGATCACATATGTCCTTTCTTTTTTTTCTTCCAAAGAAATTGCTGCAAATATTATTTTGGCATATATCAGACCGTTCTATCTATCTTTAACCACCTTGAAGTAATATATGCTTAGCATGGAATCTCTGAATCAAAGTTTTATGAATATTTTAATTGCTTTTTTAGCATAACTCTAAATTGCTTTTCAGTTTGGTTGGCTAGCTCCAGCTCCATAGTGTGTCAGTTTTTCCATAGCCCCTCCAACATCACCTATTCTTGTCTGTTTTGATTTTTGCCAGTTATCTGCATGTAAGTTGAAACTTCTGAATTCTTCCAGTTTGAATTTCTCTTAATGATTTTGAGCAATCTTTCCATATGGTGGTTAATAGTTTCTTAATAGTTAGTAGATTCTGCTGGATCTGTAGATTTTTAAGTTTGACAGAACTTTTAAAATAAAATTATCATGAAAGAGTTCTTGTTTTGTTTTTCTTAGGCTTGGGCTGATGCATTTCGGAGTAGTCCTGATCTCACTGGAGTGGTACATATTTATGAAGAACTGAAAAGAAAAGGAATCGAATTTCCCATGGCAGACTTAGATGCTCTGTCTCCAATACATACACCACAGCGGGTAAGCCAACAGCATAACATTTTTCAGGAAGACCCAGTAAAGAATTAGATAACCTTCCACCAACCTTCTGTTGTCCCTTCTTAATTATTAAACTTCAAAACATTTTTCAAAGTTTATAGGGCATTTATTTTTAAGAACAATAGAGAATGTATAAAATGAGACAGCTGGTTGACTGGTGATTTAAAGAACATGAAAAATCTCCCTCACCTTCAGAAGATTTTAATACCACGCCTAGAAAGACCTCATTGAGGATCATTTTAATGTCAAGTTCTCATGAAGATGGTTATTTACTGAGACCCATCACACAAACCTCATTAGAATTTATCTTTGAGAAGCCTGATTAGAGCCTGTGGTAGAAATTCAGTTATCTCCCTGTCACCTTCAATCTTAGATGATACAGAAAATTTGGAAGTTACTGATAATTTTTTTAGTGACAAAGGGCTACATCTTTTCCCATCACTTCAAATCAAGTGAAGCCATACTTTTTTGGGGGGAAGGAGAGAGCACAACAATATTCAAAATTAATCCAGACAAACCATTTGTTCTAGTCAGTTTTGGGAACCCCAACTTTAAAACATATAGTTCCAAGGAAATCAAAACTTTAAGAATCTCCCACAGAAAGTTTTTATTAAGTTAACAGTTTTGATCATGATACCATTGTTGTAGGAATTGAAAGCACCTAATTTTTAAAATTCATTTTATCCAAAAAAAAAAAAAAAAAAAAGTAAGGTTGGGAGCATCTTATATTCTTTCTGTTTTACAGAAAGAGAGAAAACTTAAGGTTAAGGGGTTTTGTTTGAGAATACCTTAGAGGTGGATCTTGAGACTAGAACTCATGTCTTAACTCCCAGTCTGATACAATCTACTGGACCAGTGAGATGTGATTACATGGAATGGAATGAGATCTTTGATTTATACCTGTCCATATTACACCAGCCCTTTGACTTCTATGAAATGCTGTGCTGGTAGCAGCAATTTGATAGGATCCTGGATCAGAAATCGGATGCCTTGAATTCAGATGTAGCAATTAATTAGGCATATTGTTGGGGTATTTTTGTTTTTTTGTTTTTTCTGAGGCTGGGGTTAAGTGACTTGTCCAGGATCACACAGCTAGGATGTGTTAAGTGTCTGAGACCACATTTGAACTCAGGTCCTCCTGAATTCAGGGCTTGGTGCTCTATTCACTGCGCCACCTAGCTGCCCCCTAGCCATATTGCTTATGGATAAGTAACTCAACTTCTTAAAATGCCAACCTTCCTCATCTACAAAAAATGGATAACACCTCACAGGATTGTTGTTAAGAAAGTGCTTTGCTAACTTCATAATTGATTAAGTAAATTTTTGTCGTAAGGATGGGGGCCTTTGACAGTGAATGAGTTAATGTACAAGAAATGACTTGAGATGCTCAAAGGGAGTTGTGATTTTTAAAACATTGAACTCATTGTGATTGTGATTTGTATTATACAAACTACTTTCTGTGTTTTGTGGTTTAAACATAACTGCTTTACTCTTTTAATAAAGACACAAAGCAGTGTTGTTGTGCCAGTGGTTAAAAGAATATTCTGTAAGTATATAATTACTATTTGTATTATTCTCCTTGCAAAGGCCAAAATATAGTAAGCTATCACACTGCATAAAAATCCATGATAAATTAAATTAAATGCTCTGAAAGAATCATGATCAAGAAGAGATGAGGAGATGCTTTCCCCCATTCTTTGCAACATTGGAGTACTATTGGTGTAGAACAATGTCTACAATGTTCTATTTTTTGATGTTGGTTTTGATGAGCTTTTTTAAAAAATCATTTTTATAAGAGAAAACCCTTTGGGACAGGGGAAAGGAGAGATACATTGGCAAATCGAGGTAGTATAAAAGGAAAAGATAATAACAAATGTTTTTAAATTTTATGGTTAGTAATATTTAGCACTATCAGTTTCCTGTCTGAAATGCTAGATGTTCATTATAACTACAATTGTAATTCCTTTGAAGAGCTAAACAACTATTTTTTTATTCTCACAAGATTTAGAACAGCAGTCAAATTGAAGCTAGAGCCATGGTGGTTGGATTGCAAGTCTTTCTGTCCATCCTCAGGCATCTGGGATATTACTCAGGGTGGGATAGTTTAGATATATTCTTATAAACAGTTTAAATCCATGGAGGATTTTGTTATTGGTGTGGCAGAGTATCCCTGAAGTGGATCCAGCAGCGACTATGCATAAGTCTCAATCGCAGCAAAGAATGAGCTCCGCATCCTCTTCTGCACCTTCTCCTACACCATATGCAGCTCCTCAGGCCCCATCTTTGAATGTGACTGGGCCTATCACCGCAAACTCAGAACAGGTATCTTTTAACTTGGAGTCTGTTAGCAAGGCAGCTTACTTTGCCACACTTTTTATACAATCCAATCTGGTAATGACCTAAAACTGGGGTTTGTTGGAAAAGTTTAGGAGGTACCTTTTTTTTAAAATTTGGAGGATTTACATTGGTTTAACATTTGAGAATTGGAGTAAAAAATGACTACATCTAAACTTTTATATTTTTTTAAAAATATCTTTTCAAATCTTTAATCTTCATTTTATGAACTTAGATGGGAAAACTCTAAAAACTAAAATCCTAGAGAAAGAAGTTTTCCCGTAATATGAAAGGATTAATTTTGAAATCTATTTTGACTTCAACCCTTCTTATAGAAAATCTTTTTCAAATGTATTTATAACTTTCCTGCCTTACTAAATATAATTATTGTTATTAAATTTTGTTTTGAGTAAGGATCTTAGGATTATCATTCTGAGAATTAATTTTTACTGTATAGGACTATAGATTTGGTTATAAAAGCTTAGATTGAATGTGAATGATCCAAGAACATACATTAAAAGTTGTTTTAATGACAGTATCCTTGAGGTCAGTTTATTTTCTTGTGGCTTTCCTATTTCTCTTTAA
The DNA here is from genome assembly GCF_048593235.1 of Sminthopsis crassicaudata. NCBI lineage: Eukaryota > Metazoa > Chordata > Mammalia > Dasyuromorphia > Dasyuridae > Sminthopsis > Sminthopsis crassicaudata. Next base: position 510,115,942 of record NC_133617.1, read on the forward strand.
AACAAGAGACAGAAAATAATTCAATGCAGACTAACATTGCAAACTTATTTTGACAGCCGTATTACATTGTTAATATACTGAGTTTTGCATTCTACTCTCAGATCTTTTTCAAATTGATTTCTATCTATCCAAGTTTCTAATGTTGCATGCGTGATCTTTATTTTCTGAACCTATGTGCAAATTTTTACATTTTTATCCCTATCACTTTCTGGTTGAAATTATAAATGATTGCTGTCCTTTAAAAGGAATTACAGATGGAGACTTTAGAAACTCTTTCCCTAGACATCTTAAAATAAATTAAATTCCCTTTGAATGTGGTGTATAGTTTTGATTAAGGTACTGACAGGAAATAGATTATCCCTCAAAACTTCTTTCAAACTAAGATCTTATGTTGCAGATACTAAGCAATTTGCTACTATGTTTAAGATGCTGCAGTAGACAGATATAAAAACACATAACAAGTGATCCCTGCCCTCAATGAATTACTTGGGAAGATAAATTGAAACATGAAAAATAGGGCAATATATGTTAAGTACCAATACTAGAATAAACCCAGAGAAGGAAGAGATCAGGGTAGGCTTAGATGATCAGGGAAAGCTTAATGAAGGAAGTATGACTTGAGCTGAGCTTCTGTTAGGTTGCTCAACCAAACCTGCTCCCTTAACCCATCCCATATCTTCCATTCTCTCATCAATAATTGTTTTTATTCCCAGCTTTGGTAGCATGACACAAACATGCTAAAAGGAAGTACAGGATACCAAATGGAGTGCAGGCCTTGGAAGGCTAATCCCACTTTGAGCACTTAGTTGATCATGAGCAAACCACTTAACTTTTCTTATTGTTGGTATTATTATCTGAAAAAAGATGTTATTATCTGTGTTATCTAATCTCAGAGGTTTGTTTTGAGGCTTAAATGAAATAATATTTGTAAAATATTTTGAAAACTTTAAGGTATAATATGAGTTTAGTTATTTAATGTTTCACAAGCTAGGAATGCTTGTTTTTCTTAACTTCAACCATTCACGGCCTTTGAGTCTTCACCCATAGTAACCTGCATCATACTTCTTTGTACTTATTCCAGGATTACTGAGCTTTAAAGAATAAATTTGCCAAACTCAGTTTACTTCACCCACTACAAATTTCCATTGCATGACCTTAGCTATTTTCTAGCTGCCACTTGCCAGGCATCCTTCTCTTTATTGACTATCTCCCCTTTTCCCTTTCAGCATTACTATTCCTTCTCTTTTCTCTTTTCTCATGTCCACATTTATAGCCAATGCCATCTTCCTATTCTCTTACATTGAGAACCTGTTCATTGCAAGATCATTGCATGGTCCTTCAGCTCTCTTTCTCATTTCTCTACTTTTTTTTCCTTCTCTCTGATCATACAGGCTAATTCTTCTGTCAATTTCATTTATGTCATTCCCTCTTAGCTTCTCCAGAGCTTTCCTCCAAAAGTCATCTCCTTTCTCTTATTCATATTTACTCCCTCCCTTGCCACTGGTTTCTTCTGCTTACAAATCTGTTTTTGTCTCCTCAGTCCTATAAAAAAGCTCCTCCTTAACCCTTTAAGGCTGTTTAGGTCCTTTCTGATCCATTTCATCCTTTCAACAGCCAAGCTCTTGGGGAAATTCATCTTTATCCATTCTTTAGCTTCTAACAAATCTGTCTCCTGTTTTTGCCACTCTACCAGAATGGTTCTTTCACAAGTCATTACTAACCTCCTAATTGCCAAATTCAGTGTCCTTTATTCACACTTTTTTCCTTGACCTCTGTAGCTACATATATATTTGTTCATTCTTCTCACCACTTCTCTTTTGGCCTCAGGGATGCCACCCCTTGTTAGCTCTCCTCTTTCTTCTCCAGTCACTCCTTCATTGGCCCTTCAAAGAGCCTCCTCATTTTAGTCATTTTTTTCCATTAGACCTGCCCTTATCAGTTTTTTTCTCAGAATATCTTTTCCCCTGAAGTCTCTCTCCCCAGCACTACTTCAGCTGTCACCTTTCTATGCAGATGTGTAAGGATGAATCCCATATCTACATCTCTAACTTTTGACTTCTCTTTTGAGCTCTGGACTCATATCCCAGTGAACTCCATGCCTCCAGATTATCACTATCTGGATGTCCTACCAATTCTTCAAATTCAGCATGTTAAAATTAAACTCATTATTCTTCCCCCTGAACTTGCTCAGATATTACCATTTTGATTGCTAATACCTGGACTCTTCTAGGGTTTGTACCCTTGAAGTTATTTTTTTTAAATCCCTTCCCATAAACAATTAGTTATCAAGTCTTTGTCATTGCATCTCAATAAAATGCCTTTAATACGTCTCTCCTCTTTTTTTTTTTTCTCACTCTAATCACTCTCATCCAAGTCCTTATTACCACATACGTTCTTATAGGTCTTCCTGTCTCTACTCCCTCTGCTCTGTCCTTGATACTGCTGTATGTTTTGTTTGCACAGCTTTGTTCTTCTATTTTAAAATCTTTACTGGCTCTCTGTTCCTTTTCCTGCATTTTCAAAATGCTCCAAAATTCTAATAATACATTTCTTTTCTCACTTTATTACATATCAATTTCTTTGCAATCTGTGTTCCAGCCATACAAGTTTACACCTTGTTCTCCAGACATACCATGCTATCTAACATTTTTTTAACTTTCTCATATTTTAGTAATTTCTACCTGTACCCCTGGAATTCACGTTGATTTTTTTGGTCAGGGATACCTTATCAACAGACATTACGTTGGGAATGAATGATAGCTTAGCTTATTATGGTGGCCCATAATAACTTATTATGTGGTGTCACCATCAGTCAACTGATACAAGTTGGAGGCAGTCTTTGTTTTCTTTGTATAACTCAAGTCCTAGATTTTCTACTGAGTACTTACTATTCTTATTATGAATTATTTGGCTTTCTACCTAAGCAATTTGTGCAGGGAAATGCCCTTCAGCATTTTTCTTCTGTAATTAATAATCATTTTTTCTTCGTGAATACCTAAACAAGCCCCTTCATGATTCAAATTGTGGAATTATGGAAGCCTTCTATTGCCTTCCCATATGTCAGAAAGATTTTGGAGAGAGGTCAGAGGAGAATTGGCAGGATCATTAGAGGACTAAGACTTTGAATTGTTACAGAAAACAGAAGAAGAAAATTTTGCAGGAAAACTGGTTTGGCATCAGGAAAAGTTAAGATATTTCTTTTAATTTTTGAGGCAAATTCCAAAGATTTCTTTCCACCAGATGTTTCCAGAGCTAGAATATTAATGCGTTTCTAATCTTCTTTCCTTCTCTTTCCCTTTCTCTCTTTTTCCTTTTCTCTCCCTTTTCCCTTCTCTCTTTCTTTCCTTTTTCTTCCTCCTTTCTCTCTCTCCCCTTTTTCATTTCCTTTTCCTCATCCTTCTTATCCTTTCCCTTTTCTTTGCTTTCTTTCTCTGTTTTTTTTCTTCTTTCTTCTCTCTTCATACCCTCTCCTCACCCCCATTCCTCTCTTCCCCTATAACGATATTATCTTACCAAATAAATGCCCTCTTGGTTCTTGCCTTTTAGAAGTTTATATTCTGTGTCCCTAATGCAGTACTACGCACAAATAAGCATTTTAAATGCTGTTTGATAAATCTCTTCTGATATAGCCCTACCTCATTTGTGACACCCTTGTGTCTCACTGACCTGCCAAAGATGCCACCTCTTCTTGCAAACATGAATTCCAGCAGAAGAGAAAAGAAAATAGAGCAAAAGAGCTTCTGCTCACAGAAGTCACTACTTATAGTGACTACAACAGTGTCAATGGAAAGAACAATAAAGCAAAACCAAACACTGTATAATTATAATGTCCAAGCTTAGTCCTAAAAAGTATTGAGAAAAACATTCCCTTCCTAATAAGAGGTTTTGAGACTATGAATATGGAATGTTGCATGGACTGTCATATATAATTGATATGTTGGTTTTGTTGAATTCACTTTTTTTCCTATTTCTTTTTTAATCTTTATTCCAAGGAAAGGCTCACTTTGGTAGGTGCGAAGGGAAGGAATATTCAGAAACAAATGTAATATTTTAAAGGTATTGAGAAAAACCAGTTATTTTAATATAACTGCTAATTTATCACCTCTTCTTCACCCTTGCCTTTGGCTTATAACAGATTGCCAGGCTGAGGAGTGAGCTTGATGTTGTCCGAGGAAACACAAAAGTCATGTCTGAGATGTTAACAGAGATGGTGCCTGGTCAAGAAGACTCTTCTGACCTTGAGCTTCTACAGGTAAGGGACTCATTCTTCAAAGAGACTCTTTAAGTTCTGGCATAGGCATATCTGTGATGTGCCAAGTGTACAGTAAACTTTTAATAAGAATAGAACTGAAATGAAAATTCAACTCGAATGCTGACTAAAAAGCTGTCTTCTGATAGACTACAATCTGGAGGATAGCATTGGGGGGTTTAGTGAATGCTCTTAAATGGGCTTGAATTTGATTTAATTTGACTTGGGTTTCTGATTTTCTCAAACAGAGCTAGACTTAATCCCTAGAGTCTTGCTTATGTACAGAGTTGATACTAAGTGAAGTGAGTAAAACCAAGAGAATATTGTACATGGCAACAGCAAGATTATGTGATGATCAATTCTGATAGACATGGCTCTATTCGACAATGAGATGATTCAGATCAGTTTCAATGGTTTTGTGATGAAGAGAGCCATCTGCACCCAGAGAGTGGACTGTGGGGATTGAGTATGGATCACAACATAGATTTTCACTCTTTTTGTTGTTGTTTACTTTCATTTTGTTTTCTTTCTCATTTTTTTTCCTTTTTTGATCTGATTTTTCTTGGACAGCATGATAATTGTGGAAATGTATATAGAAGAATTTCACATGTTTAACATATATTGGGTTACTTATTATCTAAGGAAGATGTAGAGGGAAGGAAGAGAGAAAAATTTGGAACACAAGGTTTTGCAAGAGTGAATGTTGAAAATTATGCATATGTTTTGAAAGTAAAAAGCTTTTGCATTTTTGTTTTCCTTCTCAGGTTTTTTTTTTTCTTTCTTTCTAGATCCGATTTTTCTTGTGCAGCAAGATAACTATATAAATATATATATATATATATACACACATATATTGGATTTAACATATACTTTAACATGTATTAGACTATCTGCCATCTAGGGGAGGGGGGAGGGGGAAAGAGGGGAAAATTTGAAACAGAAGGTTTTGTAAGGGTCAATGTTGAAAAATTACCCATGCATATGTTTTGCAAATAAAAAGCTGTGATAAAAGAGAAAGAAAATAAAAAGCTTTAATTAAAAAAAAAAAGTTGAAGAGTTTTAAAAAAAAAGAAAGAAAGAAAAAGAAATGACAAGCAGGCTGATTTAAAAAAAAAACTGAAAAGACATACATGAACTGATGCTGAGTGAAGTAAACAAAACCAGTACAACATTGTGCATAGTAACAGCAAGACTATGTGATAGGCTATGATAAAATTAGCTCTTCTCAACAATACAGTGATCTAAGACAATACCAATAGACTTTGGGTGGAAAACTCTAGAACAAGAGCTGTGGAAACTAAATGTGAATCAAAGCATGCTCTTTTCACCTTTTATTTTTATTTTTTCTTAATTGCGGTTTTTCCCTTTTATTTTTATTTTTCTTTCACAACATGACTAATAATGGAAATATATTTAAAATGATTATTCACATATAACCTATGTCAGATTGCTTGCTGCCTTGGGGAGAGAAGAGGAAAAAAAATTGGAACCCCATATATTACAAAAATGAACATTGAATAATATCTTTATATGTATTTGGAAAAGATAAAATACCATGAAATGGGGTGGGGAGAGGTCTATGCCAGAGAAAACCTCCTTGGAAATCTAATTAGTAGTTTTCATGTTATTTGTTATACTGTATTATGTGTTCTAGAGCATCCAGAATCAGATCTGTAATAATTGAGTTAGAAGGATCCAAAAATTAGGAAAAGGTCTAACCTTGGTCTCTTTCTTTGTTCATACCCAGGATAGGATCTTGTTAATGATATGTTAGGAATACACAAGAGAAAATAGATCAGCTCAGTAGCACAGTGAACAAAGTGTTAAACATAGACTCACAAAGACTTGAATTCAAATCCACTTTCAGATGCTTTCTAACTATGTGACCTTGGCCAAGGCCCTTGACTTTTTGCCTCATTTTGCCTCAGTTTACACATCCATAAAAAGAGAATAATAGTAGCATCTACCTCCCAGGGTTGTGGTAAGGATAAAGTGAACTATTATTTGGTTTGCAAACCCCAAAGCACTATATAAATGCAATTCTTTTTATAAAAAGAAAATGTCAGTGATTTTCTTTGAAGGATAGTCACTTTAAACAAATGGCAGTGAGAAAGAAGAAAGGATGAAAACAGCTGATGAAATAATGTGAGAACCTCACATCTTGACTGTGGCTGCTGCTATTTTTTCCAAGCACACAAAGGTCTAATTTATTATAGCTTCAGTGCTTAACTTAAGACATTTCTGGCCAAAGTCTCTTACCAGATAAAGTGTCTTTCCAAAATGAGCTTAGTCTTTTTCCAGATAGCCTTTTCAGTAAAAAAAAAAAAAAAAAAAAGCCTCCCAAGATCCTGGCCTTTTCTTAAATGACCCTTTCAGGGAGACCAGGTCTGTTTCATAGTGAAAAATCTGCCAGTCTTGTGTCCCAGAGGCCATCAAGTGAAGTTCTTCAGACATTTCTATTAAAATACACTGGGATGTGAGGTCAGTTCAGAAATCAAGCATATTTCTTAAAACTACTTGTTTCCTCAATCAAACCATTCTTATTGTCAAAGGGAGATTTTTTTTTTTTTTTCTCTAGTGAATGACAGTTATTGGCAGCCTGAATTGAGCTTGGATTTCCTTGAAATTTTAGTGAACATATATAAGAATGTTTGTAGGAAGATTAGGGAAGGAGCATGCACACATGTGCACACATATCTTAAGTCCACTGTCCAAGCCCAACTGGATATACTCTCCTTACACTGATTTAATGGTTTTCAAAAAAATAGATTCTTCCTGTGACGTTTTTCATTTTAACATTCCGTTCCAGCTCTGTTTTCATCAGGCCTGGTCAATTCCATATAAATCAGACAGAGAAAGAGCTATTCTGAGTAACAGTGGGTGGTTATCCTTTCAGCAGAGGAAATGCAAAAGCTAGTTCTGTGTGAAACAGAGGTGGCTCTTCTGGGTGGTTCATTTGTATCCTCACTCTTCAATTGTTCCTAACATTCTTCCTGCACTCCCTCCCAGTGAAATATAAACAAGTTTTTAAGTCTCCCTTCACAGCGAAATCTAAGCTGAACAGAAGAGTATAGTTGGCCTTCCAATCATGAAAATGTCATAATCTGGTTTGAAAGAGTGGGATCAAAATCATACCCTACGGATTCCCTCCTTCAAGCTGCTGGTGCAGCTAGATTTCTCCAGGTGGAATTTATCCAGAGCTCAAAATATTGTCCCAGGCAATGAAAATAAACACATTTGTCACCAGCCCAACTGTTCGTGCCAACAAAGATATTCCCAATTTTGGGTATAAATTGCTGAAGAAGGGGAAAAGATAAACCAGAAGATCATCTGAAGTGTCAATATTGGAATTCACTGAATAGCAAAAGGTAATTTATTCAGTTTAATAGAGGAGCTTTTACAAAGGATAGGGCCTGCTTTATCATTATCACTATTTTTGTTATTGTTCATTTGTTTCTGTAGTGTCCAACTTATTGTGACCCCATTTAGGATTTTCTTGGCAAAGATACTGGAATGGTTTGCCATTTCCTTTTCTGGATCATTTTATAGGTGTAGAAACTCAGTCAAACAGGCTTAAATGACTTGCCTAGGATCATACAACTAGTAAATGTTTGAGACCAAATTTGAACTTAAGTCTTCATGATTCCAGGCCCTGCACATTATCCACTTGGACCTAGCTTTTCCAATTTTCATTATTACTACTATTAACAATAATGCCAACTTGCCTTAATCCTCATTTTTGTTTTGCCTTTCATAACCAGACACCTAATAGTTGTCTTTACTTGGTGCCTAGATTTCTTCAATGCTCAATTACTTCTTAACCCCTTGTAATCTAGCTTTCAATCTTGATCTATTGAAACTGTTTTTTCAAAAATCAGCAAGAATCTCCTAACTACTCTGTCCTGAGCTGCCTTCTCTTCCTCTATACTATTTCAGTTGGTGATCCCATCAGTTTCCATAGATACAGTTATTTTATTTCTATGGAGATGATTCTCAGATTCTCAGATCTATGTCTCCAGTCCTAAACTCTCTGCAGACTTCCAATCTCAGATCTGCCAACTGTATTTGTGGGACACCTCAAACTGAACCTGTCCCAAATTAACTTCATTATCTTATACCCTCCTTTTCTCCTAATTTCTGTATTCCTCCCAGTCTCCTAGGCTTACAACCCAAAAGTAATTCTCAATAACTCTAACCCCCACCCTCTTCATATATAATTAGTTGCCAAGACCTGTTTATTTTACCTTCTCCCTTTATTCCTCTGACACTGTCACTACCCTGATAGAGGCCCTCATCATCTCAAGCCTGAACCATTATAGAAGCCCACTGCTTGGTCACCTTGTGACACAAGTCTTCCTACACTTCATTCCATCCTTTACTTAACTGTCAAAGTCATCTTCCCTATAACCTGATCATGTCACCCTACTCCCACCCTGCTCAGTAAACTCCAGTGCCTCCCTGTTACCTCCATAATCAAATATAAAAATCTTCCTTTGGGCATTCAAAGTCTTTGTAACCTGCTGCCCTTCCTTTCTTTCTGTCTTCATATACCTTACAATCCCCAACATAATCTTCACTTAGTGACACTGACTTCCTTGCTGTTCTTTGAATAAGAAACTCCACCTCTCGACTCTGGGTGTTTTAAATTCCAACTAAAACCCCATTTTTTACAGGAAGCTCTTCCCAATTCTCTTAATTCTAATGTCTTTCCCTCTATTATTTCTAATTTCTTCTGTAGGTAGATATTACTGATCAGCTAAACAACTGCAAAATAATTCATACATAGTTGTTAGCATGTTGTCTCCGCCACTAAACCGGGAGTTCTTTGAGAGTAGGGACCATCTCAGACCATCTTTTGCCCTTCTTTGTATCCCCAGTGCTTACCATGGAGCCCAGCACATAGTAAGCATTTAATAAATGTTTTTGATTAACAATTGACAAAAGTTCCTCTTGCATACCATCTCTTCCCTTGGCTTTTCTTTAGTCCTAGGATAAACAATTCCTTAAGACATTTGTGTTTTAAGAAAGAAATAAAGAAAGGGAGGGAGAGAAGAAGGGAGAAAAGGAGGAAAGAAGGAAAAAAGAACAAATGAATGAAGGAGAGAGGGAGAGAAGGAAGGAGGGAGAAAGAAAAAAGGAAGGGGGAAAAAAGAAGGAAGTCAGAGGAAGAAAAAAAGGAAAGAAGCTGTTTATGCTTTTTAAGAAATTGCATCTAAAAATGAGAATTTCTAATATGTAGGATTTTTTTAAATTTAGTAGTATTTTATTTTTCTAAATACATGTAAAGAGAGTTTTAAACATTCATTTTTATAAGACTGTGTTCCAAATTTTTTTCCTTACGTCCCCTTTCCTCAAGACAGCAAGAAATCTGATATAGGTTAAATGTGATATTGATTTAAACTTGTTTCCGTATTTGTCATGTACAAGAAAAATTAGACCAAAAGAGGAAAAAAAAAAAAAACATAAGAAAGAAAACACACAAACCAACCCAAAAAAAGGTGAAAATACTATTCAGTATCCATAATTCTCTCTCTGGATGCAGATGGCATTTTCCCTCTCAAGTCTAATGGAATTGCCTTTTATCACCATATTGTTGAGAAAAGCCAAATCCATCATAGTTGATCATCTTATAATCTTGTTATTGTATACAATGTCCTCTTGGTTCTCCTCATTTCACTCAGTATCAGTTCATGTAAGTCTTTCCAGGCTTTTCTGAAATTAGCCTACTCATCATTTCTTATAGAAAAATAATATTCCAATTTGGAACAGAAGTGAGTGCAAGGGATAAAGTTCTAAAAAATTACCCATGCATATGTACTGTCAAAAAATTATGATTATAAATTAATTTTTTAAAAAGGAAAAAAAAGAAAAATAATATTCCTTAATATTCATATGCCATAACCTATTCAGACATTCTCCAATTGATGAGCATTCACTCAGTTTCTAGTTTCTTGCCACTACAAAAAGAGCTGCTACAAACATTTTTGCACATGTGTGCCCTTTCTCCTTTTTTCTGTTCTCTTTGGGATACAGACTTTTGTATTGCTTTTCCAACCACCTTGTGAATGCTTGCCCTCTGTGAGATCTCCATAAAATAATCTTTTTGACAAGCATACATTTGGTGTTTGAACTCAATATAGTTGTGCTCTTAGCAGTAGAGTTGAAATGCTTGGCAAGTTAGTTTGAGAAGGGACCTCAATATCTGATAATTTATCCTACCAGGTGATCTTCAGAAACAATTCAAATGGAAGTGATTCGATTTCCTAGAATGGCACTGGTATACTGTTCAGGTTTCATAGTCATACAACAATGAATTAAAAGTCTCTGTGGACCTTCATAATACAATACAAGTACACTCTCAAGGTCTCTTAAAAACTTTAGGATTAATTGTATAACATGGGAGACATTGGCACAGGACAAACACCAGAAATGTGAAAAGCTAGAGAGTTCACCTCAAATGTTCATGGAATTTTTTGTGCCCAACCTGTGACACAACATTATTCTAAGCTTGTATTGATCTGATCAGCCATAATCAGACACAATGTAACTTGAATCTAACATAGTGATGTCATTTTGAACCTCTTTGAGAACAAAGGACAACAGCTAACCCATATTCTAAGTGACATTGCAAAGAGTACGCACAGTTTGATAATCCTTTGGGCATAGTTCCAAATTGCTCTCCAGAATGGTTGGTTGGGTCAGTTCACAACTCCACCAACAATGTATCAGTGTCCCAGTTTTTCCACATCTCCTCCAACATTCTCATTATCTTTTCCTGTCATCTTAGCCAACTTGATAAGTATGAGGCAGGACCTCAGAATTGTCTTACTTGCACTTTTCTAAAATAGTGATTTTGAGCATTTTTTCATTTGACTAGAAATGGCTTTAATTTCTTCATCTGAAAACTGTTCATATCCTTTGTATGTCAGTATGTTTTGGGGGGTTTTGTTTTTTTTTTTTTCTGTTTGAGGAGATGTCTTAGAAGGAATAAATTAGGTAGTGATAGAGCTGGGGGAAAGAAAGAAAAGGTAATTTTTTTTCATACAATGAGTATGTATTTATTGAGCATCTCCTGTTTGGTTTAAGATACAATGATAATAATAATAATGAAAATAATATATTTTTAAATACACAGATTTACAAAGATTAACCCTGTATTGGGCATGATGATCTGATGGTTTATCTTGAGAATGCACCCAAAAAAAAAAAAAAGACTATTTGAAATACTTAATAATATCAAAAAATTTTCAGGATATAAACTAAATCTACATAAATCGATTGTGTTTCTAATGTAACCAGTAAAACCCAACAGAAAAAGTTAGAGATGTTCTATTCAAAATAACTAAAGAATGTATAAAATATTTGGAGATCTTATCAAGACAGATTGGAACTGTGTGAAAACAATTACAAAAATGCAGAAATAAATAAAAGAAGTCTGAAAGGGATTTAAATAGGATAGTTTTATTATTGCATTGATAATATATATTTTTTAAAACTATTTAATTAAAAGATCATAGTTTCATGTACATACTTTTTTGTTCTCTTTTGAGAAACATATTGAAATGTTTGATGATTCTTAAGTCCACAATAAAAAAACTAAAAATTAAGAGAGGGAGGTTCTTGTTCCATCTCTACCAGACAATGAGTTCTTTGCTCTACTCTGCTGCTGCCTCAGTCTTCTTTGAACATAACAAGGGTGTTTCCTTTCACTGAACTTCATTTTTGGTGTGATCTCTAGCTCCCTCATTATCCCAGTCACTTGTCTCTGAACATATACCAATTTATCTGTGTAATTCCACTAGTGGGATTCTATCCCCAAAAAGGTTATTGATAACAAGAAAGACCTATGTTTGCAAAAATATTCATGGCAACATTATTTGTGAAACTATGTTGCCAATGATTGGGAAATGGCTGGATAGCTATGATATATTTATGAAGTAGAATTGTATGTCATAATTAATCACAAGTCTGAAAAAGTGAAAATAAAAATAAAGTCAAAGAACAATGGTTATTTACAACAGTAAATAAAATAACACTAAGAAAGAAATAACAAAATTTTGGTCAGTCCCAGTGTCAGTATTAGTATAGCACTATTATAATTAAAAGGCACATTGGTGAAAAGAACATGGGCATTAGAGTCAAGAGGACCTGGATTTCCTTCAACACATAAAATAGCAATTTTTTAAAAGCCTGAAGCTTTAGATAATGCTTTTTCACCCTCAGCCTGGAAACAGCCAATTGTTAACATAAAGTTCCAAAAGAAGAAGTAGGGTGAGCAAATGAGCAAGCAATAACGAGAAAAAGAGAGAGAATATGAATGAGAATCTGAAAATCAAAAGGTGTTCTGGTGACAAGGAAGATCAAGGTACAAATTCAGAAGAAAACAATGAAATCAAACCTAGCTACAAGCAAAGCTTTAAGGGGGTGTGGGGGGGAATTGAGCACAAGTACAAGAAGAATTCCTGGAGGAGCTCAAAAAGGATTTTCAAAGTCAGAGAGTAGTAGAGGAAAAATTAAGCAAAGAAATGAAAGAAAAGGAAGAAAATTATAAAAAGACAATTCATAGCTTGGTTAACCAAAAAAAAAAAAAAAAAAAGGCACACACACACAGATAAAATAAAATACTGAAGACAATCACACCTTAAAAATGCAACTGATAGGATACAAAATAAATCCACATAAATCCTCAGCATTTTTATACATTACCAACACAATCCAACAGCAAGAGATACAAAGAGAAATTCCATTCAAAATAACGGTCGATAGTATAAAATATTTGGGAACATATCTACCAAAGAAGAGTCAGGAATTATATGAGCAAAATTACGAAACACTTGCCACAAAAATAAAGTCAGATTTAAATAATTGGAAAGACATTCAGTGCTCTTGGATAGGCCGAACAAATATAATTAAGATGACAATACTCCCTAAACTAATCTATTTATTTAGTGCTATACCAATCAGACTCCCAAGAAATTATTTTAATGACCTAGAAAAAATAACAACAGAATTCATATGGAACAACAAAAGGTCGAGAATTTCAAGGGAAGTAATGGGGAAAAAAATTAAATGAAGGTGGTCTAGCTGTACCTGATCTAGAACTATATTATAAAGCAACAGTCACCAAAACCATTTGGTATTGGCTAAGAAATAGACTAGTTGATCAGTGGCATAGGTTAGGTTCACAGGGCATGATAGTGAATAAAAATAGCAATCTAGTGTTTGACAAACCCAAAGATCCCAAATTTTGGGATAAGAATTCATTATTTGACAAAAACTGCTGGGAAAACTGGAAATTGGTATGGCAGAAACTAGGCATGGACCCACATTTAACACTACATACTAAGATTAGATCAAAATGGGTCCAAGATTTAGGCATAAAAGAACGAAATCATAAATAAATTGGAGGAACATGGGATGGTTTACCTCTCAGACTTGTGGAGGAGGAAGGAGTTTGAAATCAAACCATTCTCCAATTGATAAATGGTCAAAGGATATGAATAGACAATTTTCAGATGATGAAATTAAAACTATTTCCACTCATATGAAAGAGTGTTCCAAATCACTATTGATCAGAGAAATGTTAAATTAAGACAACTCTGAGATATCATTACACACCTGTCAGATTGGCTAAGATGACAGGAACAAATAACAATGAATGTTGGAGGGGCTGTGGGAAAACTGGGACACTGATGCATTGTTGGTGGAGTTGTAAAAAAATCCAACCATTCTGGAGAGCAATCTGGAATTATGCCCCAAAAGTTATCAAAATGTGCATATCCTTTGACCCAGCCGTACTACTACTGGGCTTATATCCCAAGGAAATACTAAAGAAGGGAAAGGGACCTGTATGTGCCAAAATGTTTGTGGCAGCCCTTTTCATAGTGGCTAGAAGCTGGAAGATGAATGGATGTCCATCAATTGGAGAATGGTTGGGTAAATTATGGTATATGAATGTTATGGAATATTATTGTTCTGTAAGAAATGACCAACAGGAGGAATACAGAGAGGCTTGGAGAGACTTACATCAACTGATGCTGAGTGAAACGAGCAGAACTAGGGGATTATCATACACTTCAACAATGATATTGTATGAGGATGTATTCTGATGGAAGTGGATATCTTCAACATAGAGAAGAGCTAATCCAATTCCAGTTGATCAATGATTGTCAGAATCAGCTACATCCAGAAAAGGAACACTGGGAAATGAGTGTAAACTGTGAGCATAGTTTTTTGTTTTTTGTTTTTTATTTTGTTTTGTTTCTCTTCCCAGATTATTTTTACCTTGTGAATACAATCCTTCCTTTGCAACAACAACAACAACAAAATTCGGTTCTGCACATATATATTGTACCTAGGATATACTATAAAATATTTAATATGTATGGGAATGCCCGCCATCCAGGGGAGGGGGTGGAAGGAAGGAGGGGAAAAACTCGGAACAGAAGGGAGTACAAGGGATAATGTAAAAAAAAAAAAATTACCTATGCATATGTACTGCCAAAGAAAATGTTATAATTATAAAAATTAATAAAAGTAAAATAAAATTAAAAAAAAAAAACGCAACTGACCAAATGGAAAAAGAGATACAAAAACTCAGTGAGGAAAATAATTCCTTGAAAATTAGAATTTGGCAAGTGGAAGCTAATGACTCCATGAAACATCAAAAAACAATAAAAGAATGTCAAAAGAAAGAGAAATAAAAGAAAACACATATCTCATAGAGAAAAAAAAAAACAACTGACCCAGAAAATAGATTGAGAAGAGATAATTCCAAAACCAAGATCAAAGAAAGAGTTTAGATACCATATGTCAAGAAATTGTCAAAAAAAAAAACAAAACTGCCTAGATATCCTTGAACCAGAGACTAACATAGAAATTGAAAGAATCCACTCATCATCACTTGAAAGAGATCCCAAAATGAAAATTCCTAGATATAACCAAATTGCAAAGCTCCCTCGTGAAAGAGAAAATAAGGAGCCATAAAGAAACCATTCAAATACTGTGATACCACATTCAGGGGCACACAGGATTTAGGAGCTACCACATTAAAGGAATGGAAGGAATGGGATATAATATTCCAGAAGGCAAAAGAGCTGAGATTATAAACAAAGATAACTGACCAAAACAAAACTGAATTTAATTCTTCAAAGGTTGTATATTTAGCAAAATAAAGGACTTTCAAGCATTCCTGATGGAGGAAAATTGGAGCTGAATAGAAAATTTGACTTAAGACTCGAGAGGAATGAAAAGGTTAAACTGTTTACTTCTTTGTATTAGAAGTTGATATGTGTACCTTTTAAGAATTTGTCATTAGGATAGTTAGAAGGATTCTACTTAGAGCTTGTAAGAGTGAATCGATTATATTGTGATGATGTTTATTTAAAAAAAAAAAAAGGCAAGAAAGGGATTCCCTAGGAGAAGAGAGGAGGAGATGGAAGAATAGGAAAAATTATTTCTCATAAAAAAGATGCATAAGTACTTTTACAGTGGAGGAGAGATTGATGGTGGGAGAGGAGGAAGGAAAGGCAAGCAATATTTGAAGCTTCACCTCTAAATTGGAAGAACTAATAATAAAATCTATCTTACTCAAGAAAGAAATAGGAGGGAATTGGGATAAGAGATAAAAGTGAGGGGAAATTTATCTCTCTAAATATGTATATCATAGAAGAGAAAAAGAACAAATCAGTGAATTGGCCATGCAATTAAAAAAGAACAAGTTGAAAATCCCCAATTATACACAAATGGAGATATTGAAAACCAAAAGAGATATTAATAAAATTGAAAGGAAATCATTGATCTAGTAAATAAAATTGAGAGCTTATGTTGTGTGTGTGTGGAAAACAACAATAAAACAGATAAACTATTGGCTAATTTGATTTTTTTTTAAAAGAAAACCAAATTACTAATATCAAAAATAAAAAGGGTGAATGCTTTATCAATGAAGATAAAATTAAAACAATCATTAAGAGTTATTTTGGCAATTATATGCTAATAATACTGATAATCTAAGTGAAATTGATGAATATTTGCAAAAATGTAAATTGCCCAGATTATCAGAAGAGTTAATAGATACTTAAATAATCCAGTCTTAGAAAAAGAAATTGAATTAGTTATTAGTGTTCCCTAAGAAAAAAATACCCCAGGACAGATAGATTTACAAGGGAACTCGTCTAAACATTTAAGAAACAATTCCAATATTATATAAATTATTTGAAGATAACGATGAATGTTGGAAGGGATATGGAAAAACTGGGATACTAATACATTGTTGGTGGAGTTGTGAACTGATTCAACCATCATGGAGAACAATTTGAAATTGTACCCATAGGGCTATCAAACTATGCATACTCTTTGATCCAGCAGTATTTCTACTGAGCTTGTATCCCAAAGAGATCCATAAAGAAGGGATAAGGACCCACATGTGCAAAAAATGTTTGTGGCAGCCATTTTTGTAGTAGCAAGAAATTGGAAACTGAGTAGATGCCCATCAATTGGAGAATGGCTGAATAAGTTATGGTATATGAATGTTATGGAATATTATTGTTCTGTAAGAAATGACCAGCCGGATGATTTCATGGAGGCCTGTGGAGACTTACATGAACTGATGCTAAGTGAAATGAGCAGAACCAGGAGATCATTATACACAGCAACAGCAAGATTATATGATGATCAATTCTGATGGATGTGGCTCTCTTCAACAGTGAGATGATTCAGACCAGTTCCAATGGTCTTGTGATGAAGAGAGCCATCTATACCCAGAGAGAGGACTGTGGGAACCAAGTGGGAATCACAACATAGTATTTTCACTCTTTTTGTTGTTGTTTGCTTGCATTTTGTTTTCTTTCTCATTTTTTTCTTTTTGATCTGATTTCTCTAGTGTAGCATGATATTTGGGAAATACATGTAGAAGAATTACACATATTTAATGTATATTGGATTACTTGTGCTCTAGAGGAAAGGGTAGGGAAAGGGGAAGGGAAAAAATTGGCACACACGGTTTTGTAAGAGTGAATGTTGAAAATTATGCATATATTTTGAAAATAAAAAGCTTTAATTAAAAAAATGAAAAAATAAGCTATTTGAAAAAAATAGGTGAAGGACCAAATTCCTTTTATGATACAAATGTGATTTAAACTATGCAGAACAAAAATAGAGGAGAAAAACATAATAGTTAAGTTTTCTTAATGACTATCAATGCAAAAAAATTAAATAAAATACTGAAAAGGAGATTACAGCAATATATGTCATGGAGATGATACATTATGACCAGGTGGATTTTATTCCAGGAATGGAGGGCTGGTTCAATATTAGGGAAATTAGCATAACTGATCATAATACCTCTTTCAATAACAAAAACAATAAAAATCATATCATTTTATGAATGGATGAGAAGATAATGATAAAACAAAACACTGATTTTTATTTTTTGAAAAACAGCAGAAGGCATATCACATATCAGAAGTTAAGTGATTTGCCCAGGATCATACAGCTGGAAAGCATCATAGGCTGGATTTGAATTCAGATCTTCCTGATTCTAGGGCCAATGCTCTATCCATCATCATCATCAACAACATCTACCTCACTAGAATTGGTAGCTATCACAATAATAAAAGAAAATAGAAATTGAAGGAATAAAAATGGGCAATAAGGAAACAAAATTCTCACTCTTTGTAGTTAGTAAGTTTCTTAGGTTGAATTTTAACTCAGGTCCTCCTGACTCTAAGGCTGTCCACTGCCTCTGTCCACTGCACCCCTAACTGCCTCTACCTGCTTTCAGCTCTGCTTTTGGGGGAGAATTTACTTTGAAGTAGGGTTTGAGTATTTGCTGGTAAATAACTTTGAGTCAAAACAAATTCCACCCATATACTGTTTTTTTCCTTTCTTTCTTTTTATTAATTTTATAATTATAACATTTTTTTGACAGTACATATGCATAGGTAATTTTTTTTTACAACATTATCCCTTGTACTCCCTTCTATTCCAAGTTTTTCCCCTCCTTCCTTCCACCCCCTCCCCTAGATGGCAGGCATTCCCATACATATTAAATATTTTATAGTATATCCTAGGTACAATATATATGTGCAGAACCAAATTTTGTTATTGTTGTTGCAAAGGAAGAATTGTATTTGGAAGGTAAAAATAATCTGGGAAGAAAAAAAAATGCTCACAGTTTACACTCATTTCCCAGTGTTCCTTCTCTGGGTGTAGTTGTTTCTGTCCATCATTGATCAACTGGAAGTGAGTTGGATCTTCTTTATGTTGAAGATATCCACTTCCATCAGAATATATCTTCATACAGTATTGTTCTTAAAATGTATAGTGATCTTCTGATTCTGCTCATTTCACCCAGCATCAGTTGATGTAAGTCTCTCCAAACCTCCTCCTGTTGGTCATTTCTTACAGAACAATAATATTCCATAACATTCATATACCATAATTTACCCAACCATTCTCCAATTGATGGACATCCATTCATTTTCCAGCTTCTAGCCACTATGAAAAGGGCTGCCACAAACATTTTGGCACATACAGGTCCCTTTCCCTTCTTTAGTATTTCCTTGGGATATAAGCCCAGTAGTAGTACGGCTGGGTCAAAGGGTATGCACATTTTGATAACTTTTTGGGCATAATTCCAGATTGCTCTCCAGAATGGTTGGATTTTTTTACAACTCCACCAACAATGCATCAGTGTCCCAGTTTTCCCACAGCCCCTCCAACATTCTTCATTATTTGTTCCTGTCATCTTAGTTAATCTGACAGGTGTGTAGTGGTATATCAGAATTGTCTTAATTTGCATTTCTCTGATCAATAGTGATTTGGAACACTCTTTCATATGAGTGGAAATAGTTTTAATTTCATCATCTGAAAATTGTCTGTTCATATCCTTTGACCATTTTGTCAATTGGAGAATGGCTTGATTTCTTATAAATTAAAGTCAATTCTCTGTATATTTTGGAGATGAGGCCTTTATAAGAACCTTTACCTAAAAATGTTTTCCCAATTTGTTACTTCCCTTCTAATCTTGTTTGCATTAGTTTTGTTAGTACAAAAGCTTTTTAGTTTGATGTAATCAAAATTTTCTATTTTGTGATCAATAATGATCTCTAGTTCTCCTTTGGAAACAAATTCCTTCCTCCTCCACAAGTCTGAGATATAAACTATCCTAAGTTCCTCTAATTTATTTATGATCCTTTATGCCTAAATCTTGGACCCATTTTGATCTTATCTTAGTATGTAGTGTTAAATGTGGGTCCATGCCTAGTTTCTGCCATACTAAATTTCAGTTTTCCCAGCAGTTTTTGTCAAATAATGAATTCTTATCCCAAAAGTACCCATATACTGTTTTAAAATGTATAGTTTCTAGTTTGGAGCATTGGCTTCCAAAAGAAATCTAATCAGGGCAGAGTAAAAATGGGATACCTTCTTTGTTCTGAACACTATACCTCTTTTAATATAACTATGTCATACTTCTTTAATTCATAATGAACTTTCCACCAAAACCTCAGATTCTTCTCATATTAAATCACGTTTAGCCATATCTCCCCCTTTGCGTGCGAGTGCATTTGATATTTATGAAGTACCTCCTTATTATATTTAATTTTTGACATATTTTTCGATTTCCATTTGTATTAGCAATTGTGACTTCCAGCTTCATGTTATTTGTAACCTGATAAACATGTCATCTATGCCTTCATCCAAGTTATTGATTAAAAATTTGAACAGTGCACATTCAAGGACAGATCAGTGGAGCACTTCATTTTAAAGACCTCCTTTCAAGCTGAGAGAGAGAGAGAGAATAATGTGGAAGAAAACTAGAAAGGCAGGAAGCTTTAGCAGTTCCTAATTTACAAGCAGCTTGTGTTTAGAAAGTTCATTTGTAAGTCCACTCTTTTTAACTTAAAACTATTTGCTTTCTTTGAAAAGCATGATTTAGTAAATAACATTTTAGGTAGCCCCTTAAACTTATTTAATTCACAATATCGCCAAAGCATGTCCTGATACATAAAAGGCAGTCGTAAAATAGTAAATTTGATGCAGTGTATAGCAATACATTTAGTATTTGATGAGTACTTGAACTTGAGTTGATACAAAGACCAAAACTACAAGCAGGATGCATCAGCGAAGAGAAAAGTGTTTAGCTAGCACCTTTTTACTGTGTTCCCAAATACCATTATGGCTGGCTGAGATCCCATAGGTAACTCCTTGTCCTTTTCTGGCTTTAGATTCTTCATCTACAAAATGAGGGTGTTGGATAAGTGATCTCTAAGGTCCCTTCAGAAAAGTCATCTTATATAGACAAGTTTTATATATTACTACGTAAAATAAGTATGTTTCCAAGATCATTATGATATTAAGGAGATATTGGATGAGAGGAGAATTCCTGGCTCTCAGCAGATAAAGTCTGTTGCTTGAATTTCGAATAATTTTTTTGAAGACCTTATCCTCCTGCCATTCCTTCTCCTTCCCCCACCCAGCTAGTCCGCAGAGCTGCGGATACATTGTATTTTCAGAGCTCTGTGATTGTGGCATTCCCGTGTATGTGAATGGTTTCCCTAGTGAACTGAGCTCCCTGACCTACGCCCTGAGCTCTAATTCCATCAGATTCCAGACTGAGAACTGAGCAGAAGTGGGGCTGCTAGAGATAGCCTCTGAAATACCTTTTGCAATGGTGCTGAAGTCCAATAGGTGGCGCCCTGAGGCAGTCCCCAGTCCGTTGCTTCATACTACCACCCGGGAGGCGTGGTGAAGTATTTAGATGTGCTAAACACGCTGCGGTACTGGAGAGGTAGAGAGGGGAAATCGGCAGTTAGACCCCGCTATCTGGGGTCTCGGGTTCGGATCTAAAACACTGGATCCTTTCTGCTTCCATGTGCAGACCGTCAGCCATTAAACCGCGCTTTGGATCCACTGGCTTCCCTGATTGCCGATATCAGGGGGAGGGGCAGAATTCATAAGAATGACTTAAAGGGACTCTGGCTTGGGGAGTGGTCAGGTTAGATTTACAGAAATGCATGTAGGGACCAAATATACTGCAGGTTTATGTGCCCTCCAGCTTCTATGGATTTATGTCTGCAGTGAGGTTGGGGAAGGGACTCGGAGAGTCATTAAAACTCAGAGCGCATTAAAACAAATTCCAAGAAGGATCGTGACCCTTTTATTGTACTGAAATATATATATTATAAAATACATTCAAGAATAAACAAGGTGTGGATTGGGACTTGGGAAGCTGTTTTGCTGTGCAGGCATGCCCAACCTAAGATCATAAATTTTTTCATCCTAACAGTGCCATTCCAGGTTTGCCAGTGGAACACCTGCAGGAGCTTGTGGCATGAGGCAGGATTATAAAGTATTAATGATACCACTTTGAAACAATGGCGGAGAGGCAAAGACAGCCTCATGTGGGGTGATCCTTTATAAAAGACTTTTTTAAAATAACTGGATGTTGTCAGTGTGTGACACATACACTGCAGGCATTGGTCAACAAAGAACTGAGAACCAGTATTACCTTGAGGTGCTGACTAGTGTTTAATGTATTGGAATTTTTCCATTTGATTCACAGTTACTCTTTCATTTTCGGTTTTCTCTCCTAATTCGCTTGGTAAATTAAATTGCTCCTATCTAAAGGGGGTTAGTTAGAGTTTTGTGGCATTTCGCTTTTTGTTGAATATTGGAAATTTAGCCAGATTGTCAGAATAATATAACACTGACTAAGATCAATAAGAAAGGTCAAAAAAAGTGCCAGAGAGAAGAAAAATTGGATGTAGATGAGTATGATTAAATGTTTCTTTTGTTGCTTTTACATTCTTGTTTATCCTTTGTTTGGGAGGAGGTGTCTATGTTTGTGTATGCTAATCAACTAAAGAGTTTAAAAAAATGGAAAGACATTAGAGAATGCTAGAGTGGGCAGGGGCAAGGTCACTGGGCTCAACTAAATAATTGATGAAAGGCAGCGTTGATCCTAGGTGTTTTGATGGAGTGGTTGAAATGCTATGTAGTGTTGATGGAATGAACAATGGTTTGGAGTCCACTTAAATGTGTATTAGCTTGATGGCTTTGGGGAAATTAGTCTTTCTGTGTCTTACTTTTCTCATTTTAAAATGAAATGACACTGACACTACCTACCTTGTAGGAATGTTGTGAGCAAAATACTTTATAAATCTCAAAAAAAAAAAGTACATAAATGTGAACTATTATTATAGGATATCATTGTTTTTAGCACGAATGAAAAGCTCATGAAATAAAGCTCATTAATTTAGCTCATGAAAGAAGAGTAAACAGAGCTTAACTAGGATGGAAGGGCCAGTTTTTTATCCAGAGTGCTTGGCAACCAGGAACCTGTGTCCTCTCCACTGGCAGTCCTACTTGATCTTCTTATACTTTTTTTTCCTCTAAGATCTCTCTTCCCAACCTAGTCTTTGACTAGCTGCCTCTGCTCCCTTGCTAAGCCTGTATAGCCACCACTCACCACTCTCACTACACTCAGTCTGCTAACCTTCCCAGGAATTGAACCACAGTAACAAACTTGCCTCTTCTGAAGTCTAGGAGACCCCCCCCCTGCCCTATTTTTTGTACCTCCTGGGGTTTGGTAAGAGCTGTGTATCTGAGCTATATCTCCAACCAGATTAAGAATCCCTGTTCTGTAGATCATAATCTTGATTATGATCAACTGTGGACTTGGCTCTTTTCAACAAGGAGGTGAATTGATTCAAGACAATTCTAATAGACTTGTGTTGGAAAGTACCATCCACATCCAGAAAGAGAACTATGAAGAATGAATATGGAATAAAGTATAGTATTTTCACCTTTTTGTTACTGTTATTAGTTTGCTTTTTTTCCCCTCTCTCTCTTTTTTTTTTAACTGTTGATCTGATTTTTCTTTTTTTTTTCTTTTTTTTCTTTTTTTTTAGATTTTTTTAAATTCATTTTTCCAAATTATCCCCTCCCTCCCTCCACTCCCTCCCCCCGATGGCAGGTAATCCCATACATTTTACATGTGTTACAATATAACCTAGATACAATATATGTGTGTAAATACCTTTTTCTTGTTGCACATTAAGTATTAGCTTCCGAAGGTATAAGTAACCTGGGTAGATAGATAGTAGTGCTAACAATTTACATTCGCTTCCCAGTGTTCCTTCTCTGGGTATAGTTATTTCTGTCCATCATTGATCAACTGGAAGTGAGTTGGATCTTCTTTATGTTGAAGATTTCCACTTCCATCAGAATACATCCTCATACAGTATTGTTGTTGAAGTGTATAGTGATCTTCTGGTTCTGCTCATTTCACTCAGCAACAGTTGATGTAAGTCTCTCCAAGCCTCTCTGTATTCCTCCTGCTGGTCATTTTTTACAGAGCAATAATATTCCATAACCTTCATATACCACAATTTACCCAACCATTCTCCAATTGATGGACATCCATTCATCTTCCAGTTTCTAGCTACAACAAAAAGAGCTGCCACAAACATTTTGGCACATACAGGTCCCTTTCCACTCTTTAGTATTTCTTTGGGATATAATCCCAATAACAGCAGTGCTGGGTCAAAGGGTATGCACAGTTTGACAACTTTTTGGGCATAGTTCCAAATTGCTCTCCAGAATGGCTGGATTCTTTCACAACTCCACCAACAATGTATCAGTGTCCCAGTTTCCCCACATCCCCTCCAACATTCATCATTATTTGTTCCTGTCATCTTAGCCAATCTGACAGGTGTGTAGTGGTATCTCAGAGTTGTCTTAATTTGCATTTGTCTGATCAATAGTGATTTGGAACACTCTTTCATATGAATGGAAATAGTTTCAATTTCATCATCTGACAATTGTCTGTTCATATCCCTTGACCATTTATCAATTGGAGAATGGTTTGGTTTCCTATAAATCAGGGTCAGTTCTCTATATATTTTGGAAATGAGACCTTTGTCAGAACCTTTACTTTTAAAAATATTTTCCCAATTTGTTACTTCCCTTCTAATCTTGTTTGCATTAGTATTGTTTGTACAGAAACTTTTTAGTTTGATGTAATCAAACTCTTCTATTTTGTGATCAATAATGATCTCTACTTCTCCTCTGGTCATAAATTCCTTCCTCCTCCACAGGTCTGAGAGGTAGACTATTCTCTGTTCCTCTAATCTATTTATGATCTCATTCTTTATGCCTAAATCATGGACCCATTTTGATCTTATCTTGGTATATGGTGTTAAGTGTGGATCCATATCTAATTTCTGCCATACTAATTTCCAGTTTTCCCAACAGTTTCTTCCGAATAATGAATTTTTGTCCCTAATGTTGGTATCTTTGGGTTTGTCAAAGATTAGATTGCTATAGATGTACCCTTTTTTGTCCTTTGTATCTAATCTGTTCCACTGATCTACCGTTCTATTTCTTAGCCAATACCAAATGGTTTTGGTGACTGCTGCTATATAATATAGCTTTATGATCTGATTTTTCTTGTACAGAATAATAAATATAAAAATATATTTAGAAGAATCGCACATGTTCAATCTGTATTGGATTACTTGCTGTGTTGGGGAGATGGGAGGTAAAAAAGGGAGAAAAATTGGGGGCACAAGTTTTTGCAAAGATAAATGTTGAAAACTATTTTTGCATGTATTTGGAAAAATAAAATACTGTTTAAAAGTAGCAAAAAAAGAACCCTTGTACCAATCTTTTTTGGGAAACAGAGTTTTCCTCCTGCTTCATACCAGCCCTAGACAGTGAATGATTTGAACAAAAGTCACTCATGATGAAATGAAGGTGAAAGCTGGCATACATCAGCTGACATAGCATCTTACCTCCTGGACCCCACAAGAGCTTCTCTCTAACCTTGCCAGGCTCTAGCAGAAGCTTCCCCTAGATGATTGTGGTTCAGAGACTGTCCTGAAATCTGTCCCCTCTCAGGACTTTATGTCCTATGATTTTAGTCCCGGGGGCCAAAATTGATAGCTACAACCTTGAGAGTGAAAAGAAGATAACATTTTGAGGATAGATTATCAAAGAAAAAAAAATCTAGGAGTGAAAATCTGAAGGTAATGAAATTGTGTTCTATTAGACCTAGATCTAATAGACCTAATTTTTCATTCTTTATCCAGATGAGTAGAGTAGAGCTAGCCACAGGATAGTTGTTGACTCTAGCTGTTAAGAAAACTATCTGGGAGGTATAAATAAGGGAGAGAATCTGGAACTCAAGTTTTTTTTTAAAAAATTTAAATTATTTTATGTAGTGTACTTTTTAGAGCACCCAAGTTGGGATGCCAAAATGTAGTATGCTTTCTAGAGTCTCCACACTAGGGTATATATCATCTGGACTAGTTCTCTGGAGGATCTTGAGACCAACCTGAGTCCTTGGTCTTAGGGGAGGAGTGATGAAGACAGTAGACCCACAAGGATGGTCAAAGATGGGAGTCATTTATTTCAAGTCTTCTTAGCTCCTAAATACCTTAGTATGATTAAATTACTTCCATGCACTGAAGTGGCATGTGCCAACCATAGAACCATTACATCACCACAACATACTGAGCATGTGCCAACTATAGAACCCTTACATCACCACAGCTCGTTAAAATAAGCACCCTGCTATTGATATATAAATGCCTCTTTATTGTTAAGTATCCCTTTCTTCAAGTAGAACACAGGTGGTCAAGTCCCCTCTTGACTTCTCAGGAAGGATGAAAGCAACAAAGGGAGGTGGGGAGCCAAGCCAGACATTGTCAGCAGGTTTCTTCTGGGCTGAAGGGTTTTATACCTTACCCAGAGTTCCCCCACTATCTCTGGCTCTCTACAATTTTAAATGTAACTGGGGAAATATTTTAAAAAAAAGAAAAAGAAAAAAGAAAAATGTCTGTTTTTTACATGTAATTGTAAAATTGAAATTTAAAAAATGTTTTAGGGACTCCTACACCTAAAATCATCATTGGAGAAAAGTAAGTTTAGTATATAGTGAACTTGTATGGGTTCTGGAGTCAGAGAACCTGAATTCTAATCCCCTTCTATCATTCACTTGACAGGTCACTTTACTTCTCTTTGCTTCAGTTTTAAAATGAGGGAGAAGACTAGAAAAACCTCAAGTCCCCTCCAGCTTTAAAGACAGAATCCCTAGGGTTTTGATCTTTCCCCTCAATTTCCCCTGTATCACTTGCCTCCATACCCAACTTTAAACACATCCCTTCCCACCACTCTACCACTGATGTTCATACCTTAGAATTCCTTTGTCTCTCAGATTTTCTCTTGTTTCTTACTTTCAAGTCTTCAACCCAGTATAATCTGCTTCATTTGATTTCTCTTTTTCTATTCCATAACTGCTGATAATCATTTTCCCCCCCCTGAGGCTGGGGTTAAGTGACTTGCCCAGGGTCACACAACACAGCTAGGAAGTGTTAAGTGTCTGAGACCAAATTTGAACTCAGGTCCTCCTGTATTCAAGGCTGGTGCTCTATCCACTGTGCCAGTGCTGATAATCAATAGAGAAAATAACAATTCAAGCTGATGTCTTATTCTACACATTTGTGGTACACGAGTTCAGCTAGGCCCTCAGTACTATTGCTAGTTGTTGTTCAGTCATAGCTGACTCTTTGTGATCCCATGGACCATACTGAATGTGGATTTTAGGTTTTTTTGACAAAGATATTGGAGTGGTCACTTCCAGTTGATCAATGATGGACAGAAATAACTATACCCAGAGAAGGAACACTGGGAAGCGAATGTAAATTGTTAGCACTACTATCTATCTACCCAGGTTACTTATACCTTCGGAAGCTAATAATTAATGTGCAACAAGAAAAAGGTATTTACACACATATATTGTATCTAGGTTATATTGTAACACATGTAAAATGTATGGGATTACCTGCCATCGGGGGGAGGGAGTGGAGGGAGGGAGGGGATAATTTGGAAAAATGAATAAAAAAGTGATTTCCCCTGGATCACTAATAAGTGTCTGAGACCAGTTTTGAACTCAAGTCTTCCTAATTCTATGCCTAGCCCTCTATCTATTCGTTACACCACTTACAACTAGGCAATTCTATTCTATCTGTTAGATAGTTTAGATATTAGATATATTATTAGAATATTTTTTCTATTATAGTTTATTGACTCCTTACCAAACTTCCCATAGGAATCATTCTAAATCTTTTCTTCTTTCTTTCCACTATTAGCTATCTATCCCTAGACCATCTCTCCAACCTTCTCCCTGACACATTCACACACATACTTAAAATAAATGACCCAGTCTCATCCTCCACTGAGAAGATTGAGGCCATCCAACATGATCTCCCCCAACTCTCCTTCTTTCTTGAAACTGCTTACAAACTATATCTATTATTTTCTTCTTTCCTTTTAAATGTCAAAAAATAAAATAAAATACATAACCCTACTCCTCCCCAGGGCTAATTCATGACTTGAGCCCTTGATTGCACCCCCTCTCTCCTTTTTGAAAATGTTACTCTTAAGGGGGCAGCTAGGTGGCCCAGTGGATAGAACACCAGCCTTGAATTCAGGAGGACCCGAGTTCAAATCTGGTCTCAGACACTTAACACTTCCTAGCTGTGTGACCCTGGGCAAGTCACTTAACCCCAGCCTCGGGGGGGGGGGGGGGGGGGAAGAAAAAGAAAATGTTACTCTTAACAGGCATTCTCTTCTTCTTATGGATCTTTAGACTTTCTCTTGCCATTGATTCACAAAATCACAGAATTTAACAGTAGCAAGGAAGGAGAATTCGGAACTCACTTTTTAAAAAAATAAAATAGTTTTATATATAATTAGAAAAAACAATTTTTTTAAGTTGCAAGAAATTCCCACAATAACATACTTGACTATCCAGCCTTTGCTTAAAAACCTTCAAAGAGGAAGAACCCTTGAAGCAGCTTATTCCACATTTTGGGAAAACCTTAATTGTTAGGAAGCTTCAGATGTCAAGTCTAAATTGTCTTCTTCATAACTTCTGTCTATTGTTCTGAGTTTAGCCCTTATTTCTCTTTTCCATAATGGCTCTTCCAATATTTGATAACAGCCATCATGATGTTATTTCCCTTCCTTCCCCCTATCCCTACCCTGAGCCACATGTCTAATTGATCCTCATATGACAGGGACTGCTAGACATTCCTCAGCTTATCAATATCCTTCTTAAGCCATGGTGCTTGGAACCAAATACAGTGCTCTAAATGAAACTTGACAGATCAGAGTGTCATAGAACTATCACCTTCCTATTCCTGGAAATTATACTGTTTTTGAGCCCAAAATCTTATTAATTTTTTGCATGCTATGTCAAAATGCTGGTTCATATTGAATTTCTAATCCATTAAAACACTTAGCTCTTTTTCAGAATAACTGCTATCTAATGCCTCCTTAATCTTGCAAAGTTTATTTGTTTGTACCTAACTGCAAAACTTTGAAATTAAGTTTATTACTAATGATTTACTCCAGTACTCAGCTCATTGGGATTTGGATCCCAATTCAGTCACCCAGTTTATTAGTTATCCCTTCAAATTCTGTCATATCTCTCCATCTTCTCCACAAGAATGATTTAAAATACTTTATCAAGAACTTGACTTTTTTTTTTTCCTGAGGATGGGGGGTTAAGTGACTTGCCCAGGGTCACAGCTAGGAAGTGTTAAGTGTCTGAGACCAAATTTGAACTCGGGTCCTCCTGAATTCAGGGTTGGTGCTCTATCCCCTGTGCCACCTAGCTGCCCCTGAACTTGACTCTTTTCAACAATGAGGTGATTCAGGCCAATTCCAATAGACTTGTGATAGAGAGAGCCATTTGCATCCAGAGAGAAGACTATGGGCACTGAATGTGTATCCAACTTAGTATTCTCACCTTTTTAATTGATGTTTGCTTGTTGTTTTTTTTTTTTCCCTTTCTTTCTTTTTTTTCCTTTTTGATCTGATTTTTCTTGTGCTGCATGATAAATGTGGAAATATGTTTAGAAGAATTGCACATATTTAACCTATATTGGATTATTTGCTGTCTAGGGAAGAGAGAGAAAAATATGAAACAAAAGGTTTTGCAAGAGTAAATGTTGAAAACTACCTTTGCATGTATTTTGAAAAACAAAAAGTTCTTATTATCAAAGTTTTGCTAAAATATGGATACTATATGTTCACAGTATTCTCTTATTTAATTTTTTTCTCTTATTTAATTCTATCAAGAGAGGATTGAAAAAAGAACACAAAATTTTATAGAAATGAATGTTGAAAACTATCAAACATATTTGGAAAAATATAATATTACTGAGAAAAATAAGTAAATAAAAATATTCTTTAAAAATAAGTACATCTATCTCATAAGTATGTGACTTTGCTTTCATCTTTAATAAATGGTAAAATTATACATATATAGACCAAAGAATTGTTTTAAAATAATTTTCTTTATAATTTCTTTTTTTTAAAGTATTTCCTTCATGTGGAGTGATAATAAATATGACATAGCAGATAGAATTC
This sequence comes from Sminthopsis crassicaudata, assembly GCF_048593235.1. Lineage (NCBI taxonomy): Eukaryota > Metazoa > Chordata > Mammalia > Dasyuromorphia > Dasyuridae > Sminthopsis > Sminthopsis crassicaudata. Next base: position 510,145,631 of record NC_133617.1, read on the forward strand.
TTCACCTAAGAGAAAAATCTAGGTTTGAATTCTATCTCAGACATTTACTATCTATATGACTTTAAGTAACAATCTCTCTAGGCCTCAGTTTCCCTATCTTTCTTTAGAAGGAGATAATATCCCTAAAAACTCTATCTCCTAGTATTGTTATGAAGATCAAAATATGTAAAGTACTAAAGTATCACATAAATGTGAACTACTATTATTCTAGCTTATACAACGAATCCCTTCTCTGACTCTTACTCTGGCTCTGGCTCACTCTGGCTGTCTCTGGCTATTTCTCTCTTCCTCCCTTCCTCATTATTCTCTTTTCTCCCTCCCTTTTTCTCTACCTTCAGTCATTTATATTTCCTTATTACCTAATGTCTCCTCAAATCCTTTCAGTCTGATCTCTGTCATTACCACCATCCTGAAACTGCTTTCTGAATTCACAAATAATCTCTTAATTGCTAGATCCAATGGCCTTTTTTTTCAGGCCTTATCCACCTAAATTGACACTATTGATCCACTCCATTCTATTCTCTTCTCATTCAGCTTCAGAAATATTATATTCTTATGGTTCTACTTTTACCTCTCTAATTGCTCTTTTTCTGTATCCTTTACTGCTTTCTCATCTCCTTCCTTACTGATGAATATATGTGTTTCCCAGGAGTATGTCCCAGTAGTCTTCTGATCTCTCTCTATACTTTCCCTTTTGGCAATCTTATTCACCCCTATCTTTCAACTATTACAATATCTTCCCAAAAGGTCTTACACCTTCATTCTTTCCTGCCTCCGATTTTATCCTGCATACCACTATTAAGACTTATTTGTTGATCTGATTATGTCATTTGTCAAAAATTCTAGCTTTGGTGTCTCCCTTGAGCCAGGATCCATTGTGAGATGAAATGAAGTAATAGATGTGAAAACAATTAGCAAAGCATAAAATATTAAATTCAAATATCTGCTAAAGCAGCTCTCAACTCAATGCAAATACCAATTACCAAGGATATAAAAAAACAGAGAGCCCCCAAAGCTTTGAGTTATGACTGAAGAAGTGATGGCAAAATCAGAAGTCTAGTTTTGGTCTCAGAGGGGAAAAAAAGATGAAAACACTTTTTTTCCCCCCTTTCAGTAAAGATACTATAGGACTACAGGTGTGAAATAATATATAAATCATTTGACAGTCAAATGAGGATCCTTTGTCAAGTGGGGAATTTTTGTTCAAATTTTTCTTCAATACAAATGAGAATTATATTGTTGAACTAATTGGATATTAAAATAAAGGTTATTAATAGGCTGGGCAATCTGGCAACAAACATTTAAGTGTTTTGTATGTAATATCTAAACTATTCTTAAACATTTACTATTACTATTAAACACTTACAATAAACACTGAGGATGCAAAAAAAAAAAAAAAAAAAAGGCAAAAACAGTTCCTGTCCTCAAGAAGTATAATTTCTAGTGAAAAAAATATATATAAATAACTAGGTATACAAAAATGTGTGTATGTGTGTTCATACATACATATGTATACAGATGGTGATCTAAGGGGGATGACACTATTAGCTGAGAGACTGAGGAAAATTGTTCTTTTTGTTGTTGTTTGCTTGCTTATTTTTTCTTTCTTTTTTTTCCCCCTTTTTGGGGTGTTAGAAGTGAGGAGTCAAAGATGAAACTGAGATTGTGGACATGGATGGCTGGGAGGATATCCTCAAACAGTATTAGGAAAATAAAGAAGAAAATAGAATTTTGAGGGAAAGATGAGTTTTGTTTTGAATATGCTGAGTATGAGAGGCCCATAGGATATCCAGATTAAGATGTCCTAGAAATAGTTGATGATATATGACAGTAGCTCAGGAGAGAGACTAGAAGTGGATGTATAAATCTATGAATCATTTGGATAGAGATGATCATTGAACTCAATGGGAGTTGATGAGATCACCAAATGAGAAAGTACAGAAGGAAAAGAGAAGAGAGCCCAAGGCAGAGTTTTAGGATCACCTACTGTTAGTAGACATGACAGGAGAGGAATCAAGACAATGGAATGAGAAAAGATAAAGATGATCAAAGAATCCTCAGATGGTCTGTATAAAGTGATAAAGTGTAAAGCAGAAGCAGAATAATCTACAATAATATTAAAGAAAAATGATATAAAGAAAAACAGGGTCAGCCATTCTGGAGAGCGATTTGGAATTATGCTCAAAAAAGTTATCAAATTTTGATCCAGCAGTGTTACTACTGGGCTTATATCCCAAAGAGATTTTAAAGAAGGAAAAGGGACCTGTATATGCAAGAATGTTTGTGGCAGCCCTCTTTGTAGTGGCCAGAAACTGGAAACTGAGTGGATGCCCATCAATTGGAGAATGGCTGAGTAAGTTATGGTATATGAATATTATGGAATATTATTGTTCTGTAAAAAATGACCAGCAGGATGATTTCAGAAAGGCCTGGAGAGACTTACATGAACTGATGCTGAGTGAAATGAGCAGGACCAGGAGATCATTATATACTTCAACAACAAGATTATATATGATGATCAATTCTGATGAATGTGGCTCTCTTCAGCAATGAGATGATCCAAATCAGCTCCAATTGTTCAGTAATGAAGAGAATCAGCTACACCCAGAGAAAGAACACTGGGAAATAAGTGTGGACCACAACATAGCATTTCCACTCTTTCTGTTATCATTTGCTTGCACTTTTGTTTTCCCTCTCAGGTTTTCTTTTTACCTTCTTTCTAGATCCAATTTCTCTTGTGCAGCAAGATAACTGCATAAATGTGTGTGTGTGTCTGTGTGTGTGTGTGTATACATATATACATATATGTATATATATATACATATATATATAGACACACATAGTATTTAACATATACTTTAACATATTTAACATGTATTAGACTACTTGCTACCTAGGGGAGAGGGGAGGGGAGGGAAGAGAAAAGTGGGAACAGAAGGTTTTGCAAGGGTCAGTGTTGAAAAATTACCCATGCATATGTTTTGTAAATAAAAAGCTATAATGATAAAAAAAATTGACTCACAGATAGTTTATGGAAGACGGATGCTATCAGGAAGCTGGAAAAAAAGGTGAAAGTGCGGTACCTAGAGAAGATCTTCATTCCTACTTGGATTTTGCCCTCCTAAAGTAGCAATGGACAGTACTGGATTCTGTACCCTTGACTTAAACCATACCACCCTATGGGACCAGGAAGATGAAATCTTTAAACTCTAATACTCCCAAAACTGTTGGGAAGAGAAAAGCAGTAGAGGAGAACCCATCTAATGAGGAGTTCAACCAGGGGTGAAAGTTGAGGATCTGCCATCTTAGCCCATCCTCCTTTGGCTCCCTGACCTCTCCTTGTTACCATTAGGGACTATAGGGCTTTGACAGGAATTATAAACAAGAATGGAAGATCCTTCAATTGTGATGAACTTGGCTCTAATTCAGGCCATTTCCAATAGACTTGTGATTGAGAGAGTCATTTGCACCCAGAGAGAACTGTGGGGACTGAATGTGGATCATAACAGTATTTTCACCCTTTTTATTGTTGTTGTTTACTTGTTTATTTTTTCTTTATCTTTTTTTTTTCCTTTTTGATCTGATCTTTCTTGTGCAACATGATAATTCTGAAAATATATTTAGAATTGTACATGTTTAACCTATTGGAAGGTTGCTGTCTAGGGGAAAGAGGAGATGGAGAGGGAAGGAAAAAAAAATTTGGATCACAAGGTTTTGCAAGAGTGAATGTTGTAAACTATCTTTGCATATATTTTGAAAAATAAAAAGTTACTATTTTTTTAAAAAGAGAGCAATTAGATCCTTCACACATTATTTTGACTGAACCAGAGCACTCTTTCTTTCCTCTCTCTTGTTCCTTTCACAATTTCTTGATTTCACCATAGGATAAAGAGATCTCTAGAATCTTCCCCCCACCCCACACTCTCTCCCATTCTCCTCTCTAATTTATTTGGTGCTGCTGGGGTTGGAATCTGACTTATTGGCTATATTTTGTTTTCCTAGCAGAAGATAGGATTCCTCCTATGTTTCAGGGGATGGTGGCTGCTCCCAAAGTCTCCTCAATCTAGGGAGCCTGGTGACTCTTGGGATTGTAGCAGCGTTTGAGCCCCAAACTCTGCTATGTGGTACTGAAGCTCTGAATCACCTTCCTTGAATACTGTGCCAACTTTCTCCTCCAAATCAGGAAGTGAAATGCCTAGACCTGATCAGTATTCTCATGGTTCAGGAGATTAGAGATTTGGATCATCCTTCCCCTCATTGCCATTTTTCTTCCCTGTTTTATTAAGGTTTAAAATAGGGTAGATAAAAGACTGAGAGGAATAACCACCTGGATGGGTAGTCAATCACTTTGGGATTTAAAGAGCAGATCTAGCTTCCTGTGTTCTACATGCATATATGTGTTCATCTCTCTCCTAACACACACTGAGTACCAGAGGCTTCTTTTGTTGCCTCCATGGCCTCTTGATTCCTTTCTTTCTCTCTAAGGCATATTTATTTATGGTTTGTAGCAACAGATTGAGGTGTAGTTTTGTGTTTTTTAAGAGAAAACAGCAGGCTAAGAAGGCTCTTTGGGCTAGGAGTCTGCTTTATTTTGTTATTCAGTGTTGGATGTAGAGAAAAGTGAATATGTTTTCCCACTCCCCTTTCCCTGTGTTGATAGTAAGTCATTAGACAGAAATTGGACATAGAGATCTGTTTAAAAAAAAAAAAGGCAAAATAAAACAAAAAAATAATAATAATAAAGGTAGAACCAAGATAGCAGAGTAGAGGAAACAGTAACTTCCAGCTTTTCCTCAAACTACAAATATCTCAAAAACGTACCCTACCTAATAAGGAAATACAAGAAAAAAATCAAGGTAAGTCACTTGTCCAGGCCCTATTAGCATAGGAAACAGATAGGTCTGTAGACATTAGAGGTGGGATTAGGCCAAATCCAGTTCCCAGTACCCAGATAAAGGCTGTGTACGAGAGCAAGAAAAGGTCCGAAATCTATGCTGGGTACCCCCAGAACTATAATTGAGGCATTGCAATGAGAAATACCAACTACCCAGTTTTAGGTTAGAGATTAAGGGCAGACTGAGGAAATGGCTTGCACCTGGTGGTGGTATTCCCAAGTAGGGAAGATCCTGGGCAATGTACCAAAAAAGGAGCACATTCTAAAGCAAGCAGTTGGTGTGATTCAGATAGTAGGAACCAAGCAGAGTCTCAGTGCTACCTTGTAGCACAATCTGAAGCTTATAGAGTTATAAGTAGAACAGAAATCCCAGACCAAAGAGAAGCCTACAATTTTGTGACTCTAGATTAGAAAAGCTTCTCAGCTGACCAAAATTGGCTGACTCAATCAACAGAGTACTAGTGCTCAGAATAAAACCAAGGTCAGTAATTTGCAGAGCCTAGACCAGAGGGGCAACAATCAGATCTTGTTCTGGATCATATCACTTTAGGAGGACTAAAATCATGCAGCTCCCCAGCTTAATCTGTTCTTGAGAATATGGAATAACAACATTCAAATACCTTAAGGAAGCAAGAAGCAAGATCAGATAAGATCTTTCCTCCATAGGTATACTGAGCCGGGGCCTAACATCAAGTTTGAAATCTGAAAGTAGGCTAGAGAGTAGCAGGTGGCGCAATGGATAGAGCAGCACCAGCCCTGAAGTCAGGAGGATCTAAATTCAAATCCAGCCTGAGACTTAACACTTCCTAGCTGTATGACCCTGGGCAAGTTACTTAACCCCAATTGCCTCAACAACAAAAAAGAAAGAAAGAAAGTAGACTGGAAGATGATAAAACAAAAAAAGAACTCCACCATAAAAAGCTATTTTGATCCCCCAACCAAAAATTAAACTTGAAATACAAAAATTAAAAGGAGAAATCAATAATATTGAAAGTAAAAAAACTATTGAATTAATAAATAAAACCAAGAGTTGGTTTTATGAAAAAGCCAATAAAATAGATAAACCTTTGGTAAATTTGATCAGAAAAAAGAAAGAGGAAAATCAAATTGATAGTCTTACAAATGAAAAGGGGGATCTTTCCACCAATGAAGAGGAAATTAGAGAAATAATAAGGAGTTACTTTGCCCAACTTTATGCCAATAAATTTGATAACTTAAGTGAAATGGATGACTTCCTCCAAAAATATAGGCTCCCTAGATTAACAGAGGAGGAGATAAATTGCTTAAATAGTCCCATTTCAGAAAAAGAAATAGAACAAGCTATTAATCAACTCCCCAGGAAAAAATCCCCAGGGCCAGATGGATTCACATGTGAATTCTACCAAACATTTAAAGAACAATTAGCCCCAATGTTATATAAATTATTTTTAAAAATAGGGGATGAAGGAGTCCTACCAAACTCCTTTTATGACACAGACATGGTACTGATACCTAAACCAGGTAGATCGAAAACTGAGAAAGAAAATTATAGACCAATCTCCTTAATGAATATTGATGCTAAAATCTTAAATAAGATATTATCAAAAAGACTTCAGAAAATCATCTCCAGGATAATACACTATGATCAAGTAGGATTTATAAAAGGAATGCAGGGCTGGTTTAATATTAGGAAAACTATTAATATAATTGACCATATTAATAATCAAATTAATAAGAACCATATGATCATCTCAAAAGATGCAGAAAAAGCATTTGACAAAATCCAACATCCATTCCTACTAAAAACTCTTGAGAGTATAGGAATAAATGGACTATTCCTTAGAATAATCAGGAGCATATATTTAAGACCTTCAGTAAGCATAATATGCAATAGAAATAAACTGCAACCTTTCCCAGTAAGATCAGGAGTGAAACAAGGTTGCCCACTATCACCATTACTATTCAATATAGTACTAGAAACGCTAGCCTCGGCAATAAGAGCTGAGAAAGAGATTGAAGGAATTAAAGTAGGAAATGAGGAAATCAAACTATCACTTTTTGCAGATGACATGATGGTATACTTAGAGAACCCCAAAGACTCTGCTAAAAAGCTACTAGAAATAATTCAAAATTTCAGCAAAGTGGCAGGATACAAAATAAATCCACATAAATCCTCGGCATTTTTATATATCACTAACAAAATGCAACAGCAAGAGATACAAAGAGAAATTCCATTCCAAACAAATGTTGAGAGTATAAAGTATTTGGGAATCCATCTACCAAAGAAAAGTCAGGAATTATATGAGCAAAATTACAAAACACTTGCCACAAAAATAAAATCAGATTTAAATAATTGGAAAGACATTCAGTGCTCTTGGATAGGCCCAGCGAATATAATAAAGATGACAATACTCCCCAAACTAATCTATTTATTTAGTGCTATACCAATCAGATTCCCAAGAAACTATTTCAATGACCTAGAAAAAATAACAACAAAATTCATATGGAAGAATAAAAGGTCGAGAATTGCAAGGGAACTAATGAAAAAAAACTCAGAGGAAGGTGGTCTAAGTGTACCTGATCTAAAGCTATATTATATAGCAGCAGTCACCAAAACCACTTGGTATTGGCTAAGAAATAGACCGGTAGATCAGTGGAACAGATTAGATACAAAGGACAAAAAAAGGGTACATCTATAGCAATCTAATCTTTGACAAACCCAAAGATACCAACATTAGGGATAAAAATTCATTATTCGGAAAAAACTGTTGGGAAAACTGGAAATTAGTATGGCAGAAATTAGATATGGATCCACACTTAACACCATATACCAAGATAAGATCAAAATGGGTCCATGATTTAGGCATAAAGAGGGAGATAATAAATAGATTAGAGGAACAGAGGATAATCTACCTCTCAGACTTGTGGAGGAGGAAGGAATTTATGACAAGAGGAGAACTAGAGATCATTATTGATCACAAAATAGAAGAGTTTGATTACATCAAACTAAAAAGTTTCTGTACAAATAATACTAATGCAAACAAGATTAGAAGGGAAGTAACAAATTGGGAAAATATTTTAAAAAACAAAGGTTCTGACAAAGGTCTCATTTCCAAAATATATAGAGAACTGACCCTAATTTATAAGAATCCGAACCATTCTCCAATTGATAAATGGTCAAAGGATATGAACAGACAATTCTCAGATGAAGAAATTGAAACTATATCCACTCACATGAAAGAGTGTTCCAAATCACTACTGATCAGAGAAATGCAAATTAAGACCACTCTGAGATACCACTACACACCTGTCAGATTGGCTAAGATGACAGGAACAAATAATGATGAATGTTGGAGGGGATGTGGGGAAACTGGGACACTAATACATTGCTGGTGGAGTTGCGAAAGAATCCAGCCATTCTGGAGAGCAATCTGGAATTATGCCCAAAAAGTTATCAAACTGTGCATACCCTTTGACCCAGCAGCGCTACTACTGGGCTTATATCCCAAAGAAATACTAAAGAGCGGTAAGAGACATATATGTGCCAAAATGTTTGTGGCAGCTCTTTTTGTTGTAGCTAGAAACTGGAAGATGAATGGATGTCCATCAGTTGGAGAATGGTTGGGTAAATTATGGTATATGAAAGTTATGGAATATTATTGCTCTGTAAGAAATGACCAGCAGGAGGAATACAGAGAGGCCTGGAGAGACTTAAATCAACTGATGCTGAGTGAAATGAGCAGAACCAGAAGATCACTATACACTTCAACAACAATACTGTATGAGGATGTATTCTGATTGAAGTGGAAATCTTCAACATAAAGAAAAGCCAACTCACTTCCAGTTGATCAATGATGGACAGAGGTGGCTACACCCAGAGAAGAAACACTGGGAAGTGAATGTAAATTGTTAGCACTAATATCTGTCTGCCCAGGTGGCATGTACCTTCGGAATCTAATGTTTATTGTGCAACAAGAAAATGATATTCACACACATGTATTGTATCTAGACTATATTGTAACACATGTAAAATGTATGGGATTGCCTGTCATCGAGGGGAGGGAATAAAGGGAGGGGGGGATAATTTGGAAAAATGAATACAAGGGATAATATTATAAAATATATATATATAATAAAAAATTATTAATTAAAAAAAAAAAAAGCTATTTTGATGATAAAGATACTCAAGAAATAAGCATGAGGAAGAGAATGGCTCCAAAACATCTCTAAGCAAAACTTCAAAGAAAAACACAACTTGGGCACAAATTCAACTGAAATTCCGAAAGAGGATAAAACAAAGGTTATGGAAAAGAAACAGAAGCATTGTAAGAAAGATTCAGAAAGGGATTAATAGCTTGACTCTAGATGTACAAAACCTTGCCACTCAACAAACTCCCCGAAAAATAGGATTGAACCAGATAGAGAAACCAGTGACTCCAGGAGACAATAAGAAGTATTAAAAGAAAATCAAAAGATTGAAAATATAGAAGAAAATGTAAGATATTTCATAGCAAAAACAACTGACTTTGAAAACAAGTAGAAGAAAAAAGATTTTTAAAATCATTGAACTAAGGGGCAGCTAGGTGACATAGTGCATAGAGCACCAGCCCTGAAGTCAGGAGGACCTGAGTTCAAAATTGACTTCAGACACTTAATACTTCCTAGCTGTGCAAGTCACTTAATCCCAATTACCTCAGCAAAAAATAAAAATAAATAAATAAAAAAGAATTATTGAGCTATCTGAATACCAACAACCCAAAAAAGTCTAGACATTGTATTTCAGGATATCTTGAAAGTAGACTTCCAAGATTTTCTTAGAATCTGAGGTCAAAGTAGAAAAAGAAAGAATCCACTGTCACCTCTTGAAAGAAACCCCAAAATGAAAACTCTCAAGAACTCCATAGTCAAAATCAAGAGCTTTCAGGTCAAAAAAAAAAAAAAAAAAAAGTACAGAATTAGACACAAGTTAGTGGCTTCCATTTATAAAGGAGCACAAGGCTTAGAATATACTATACCAGAAGATTTTCAGCCAAGAATATTTTACTCAACCAAAGTGAGTATGATACCACTGGAGGATAAAATGGACCTTTAATGAAATAAAAGGACTTTCAAATATTCCTTCATGAAAAGAATATAGGTGTATAGAAACTTTGAAGTTCAAATACAGAAAAGTTAAGAGAAATATAAAAAAGTAAACACAAATCAACAATGATAAAGGACTAAACAAGGTTGAATTGCTTACAATCTAATATAGGGAAGATAATGTATCTGCTCTAAACCTTGTCATTATCAGGAATCCTAGAAGGCCTGAACTTGTTCTTTTATGTATTGATGATCGGAAGAGATGAATGGAAAGACAGGGGAAGAGGAATATACTAGGGGGAAAAGAAAAATAAATTTAAGAAAAAATTACTTCATGTTATTAGTGTTTACAAGTAGACTGCAAACAAAGAAGAGCGGGTGGGAAGGGGTGACCAACCTCACTCTTATCTGAACTGGTTAGAGGAAGGAAGAATTATAGATTATCCAATTATAGTTGGATACAGAAATAGGTTTCACTTAAGGAAATAGAGAAGAGAATAGAGAATTAAAAGAAAGTTATATATTCAAGGATGTACAAAAATTTTAGGAATGTACAAAAATACTTATAACTCCTTTTGAGTTAACAAAGAATCAGAATCTGAGGATGTTTCCCATCATTTGAGAAAAAGCTGAACAGATTATAGCAACAAATGTGATGAAATAACATTATGCTCTAAAAAATAATAGTAATAAATAGCTGATTTTTTGTTCCTAATGAAGCTATTTTTTAAAGATTAGCTTTTTGTTTTCAAAATATATAAAGATTTCAACATTTACCCTTACAAAACCTTGTGTTTCAAATTTTTCTCCTTTTCCCCACTGCTTCCACTAGACAGCAAGTAATCCAATATATATTAAACATCTGCAGTTCTTCTATACATATTTCCACATTAAAATCAAGTCAAAAAGGAAAAAAAAAATGAAAAAAGAAAAAAAAAGCAAGCTAACAACAAATAAGTTGAGAATATTATGTTGTGATCCACATTCAATCTCCAAAGTTCTCTCTCTGGATGTGGGTGGCTTTTTCTATCACAAGATTGCCTTGAATTACCTCATTGTTGAAAAAAGTCAAGTCCATCAGAGTGGTTTGTCACATAATCTTGCTATTGCTGTGTACAATGTTCTCCTTACTTAGCATCAGTTCACACAAGTCTCTCCAGGCCTTTCTGAAATCATCCTGCTGATCATTTCTTATAGAATAATATTCCATTCATACTCCATAGCTTGTTCATCCATTCCCCAAATAATGGACATCCACTCATTTTCCACTTCGTTGTCACTACGAAAAGGTCTGGCATATTTTGTACTTGTGAGTCCTTTTCCCTTTTGTATGATCTACTTGAGATACAAGTTCAGTAGAGATACTGCTGAACCAAAAAGTATGCACATTTTGATAACCCTTTGTCATAGTTCCAAATTGCTCTGCAGAATGATTGGATCAGTTCACAACTCCATCAACAATGTATTAGTGTCCCAATTTTTTCACATCTCCTCCAAAATTTATCATGCTCTTTTCCTGTCATCTTAGCCAATTGGAGAGGTATGAGGTAGTACCTCAGAGTTGTCTTAATTTGAATTTCTCAAATCAAGATTGATTTAGAGTATTTTTTCATATGACTAGAAATGCTTTAATTTATTCATCTGAAAATTATTCATATCTTTTGTCTGTTTATTGTAATATTTCCATTGTGCTTATTATGTGCCAGGCACTATACTAATTGTTTACAAATATTATCCTTATTAAACTATTGTAGGAAGGCTATTTTGATTCCCATTTTACAATTGAGGAAACTGGCAGAGGTTAAGTGACTTGCCCAAAATTACCCAACTAATAGGTCTGTGAGGCCAAATTTGAATTTAGATTTTCCTGATTCTTGGGGCCTCTAAGTGATACAGTGGATAGACCACCAGCCTGAAATCAGTAAGATTTTAATTCAAATGTGATTTCAGACACTTACTAGTGTTAGACCCTAAGCAAGTCACTCTACCCTGTTTGCTTCAGTTTCCTCATCTTTAAAATGAGCTGGGGAGAAAAATGGCAAATTATTCCAATATCTTTGCCAAGAAAACCCCATTTGGGGTGACAAAAAGTCCAACATGATTGACAAACAACTGGACGACAACAACTTCTTGCTCCACACCCAGCACGCTATTCATTCATCATCCAGCTGCCCAGAAAAGAAATGATTTAGGTGGACTGATGCAGACTAAAACAATTTTGGAAGAATTAAGAACTTTGATCAGTGTGATCACCAACCACCAATCTCCAATGTATAAATATATTTTGGATCTAGCCAATGTGGAAATTTGTTTTGCTTAATTGCATGTGTTTGTAGCAGTAGTTTTGTTTTTCTTTCATTCTCAATTAGGAGTAGAGGGAAGTTGGGTAAAAAGGAGAAAAGGCAGATTTTTGTTGATTGTTTGCAAACTCAAAAGATTTGCAAACCCTCTCAAATCCAAGCTAAAGTGTTTCTGGCAGCATTATTGTATGCCCAGTGAAAAATGCACATGTGTGTTCTGAACCAAGACTTGAGTGAAGTTGTGCAAAGCAGCACAGGCAAGTGCTGCCAGAAATATTTAACTCTTTAAGTGGCTTGCCCAGGATCACACAGTGACTATTAAGTGACAAGTGTCTGAAGCCAAAACAGAACTTGTCTTCCTGATTCCAGGACCTGTACTCTATACTTTGTGCCATATATCTGCCCCCTATGTATGTTTGTTTGTTTAATACACAGAATAGGATAGGAGGAAGGCTGGGGAAAAGTACAGACAGCTGCGATGGCTTTGAAAGCTATGAATTTAACTTATTCTGTACTTTAAAAAGAAAATTGGTATACATAACAAATATCTGTAGTTTCATATACGATACTCTTTTGTATTCTATGTATAAAGAAATACTGTTGTTTTAAATTGTTTTTTGTTAAGTTCAGAATGAAAAAAAATTTTTAAAGGCTATTGGATTTGATAATTAAGATATTATTATATTCCAAGAAGGTCACTGATATAGAAAATACTATATGAGAAACATGGAAAGATTTATATGAAATGAAATTAATTAATCAAAATGAAGTAAACAAAGCCAGGAAAAGTATATGTGTATATACATATTTGTGCATAGATTGTAACAATATAAATGTAAAGAACAACAGAATAACTGAAAATAATTGTTGCTTGTATTGGTCTACCTGTCATCTGGGGAAGGGGGTGGGGAGGAGGGAAAAAATTGGAACAAAAGGATTTGCAATTGTCAATGCTGAAAAATTACCCATGCATATATCTTGTAAATAAAAGGCTATAATTTAAAAAAAGAAAAAGAAAATAATTGTTGCAAAATTACAAAGAATAAGATTGGTCCCAAAGAAAACAACTTTGCAGAGGCCAAAGTTGGGGGAAAAAAGGGAGAGTAATGCCAATGGGTATGAAACATGACACATAGTCAGATTTTTTAAAATGTATTCATTGGTTTTTTTCTACTTGTTCTTTTTCTTTTCTTTTCTTTTTTTATATTAAAGCATTTTTTATTTTCAAAATATATGCATGGATAATTTTTCAACATTGACTCTTGCAAAACCTTATGTTCCAAATTTTCCCCCTTTCTTTCTACCATTCCCTAGATAGCAAGTAATCCAATGTATATTAAACATGTTAAAATATATGTTAATCCAATATATGTATACATATTTATACAATTATCGGTCTGCACAAGAAAAATCCGATCAAAAAAATTGAGAAAGGAAACAAAATGCAAGCAAACAGCACAAAGAGTAAAAATATTATGTTGTAATCTACACTCAAACCCCACAGTCCTCTCTCTGGGTGTAGATGGCTCTCTTCAATACAAGACACAGCAACAAGATTATACAATGATCAATTCTGATAGATGTGGCTCTTTTCAACAATGAGATAATTCAGGCCAGTTCCAATGGTCTTCTAATGAAGAGAGTTCTGCTCTTCTTTAGCATCAGTTCCTGTAAGTCTCTCCAGGCCTCTCTGAAATCATCGTGCTGATTGTTTCATATAAAAAAATAATATTCCATAACATTCATATGAATGCCATAACTTATTTTTTTTTGTTTGTTTTTGTTTTTTTGTTTTTTAATAGTTATAAGAGGTAGGCTTCCTTATGGTGAGGGAGAAGGAAGAATTAGACAGGAACAAACTTGGGCAATGTAAAAACCAAAGGTGTTGATAATTTCTTTTTAAAATACACCATTTTGTATATGTAGAACCTATCAGATTGCTTGCCATCTTGGGAAGGGGGAATGGAAAGAGGGAAGGAGAAAAAAAAACTTACAAAAGTAAATGTCAAGAACCACCATGTAAGGGGGGGGGCGGGGAATTGCATACTACTAAGTGGAAAAAACAAACACAACTGGTCATTGTTAACTTTAGTAAAGGGTAAAGGCTATGAAAGTGGAGTACAATATAGTTAATTGGATTTTCTCAATAGGTCAAGACAGAGAAGGAAGGAGAGTGTAGCCAGGAGAGGTAACATCCTGGGAGGGAATTATGGGGAAGAGGCATTGAGAAGCACAATGAAAAGAAAGAACAGAGGTAGGGATCTTAGGCAAAGGAAAGGATATAATGGCCAAAGATTATGATTAGACAAACAAGAAGAAGAATGCTTTGAGATGATGTAAAGATCAGTGGGAAAAATACACTTGGAGTCATAGGGATTATTTGTCACAGATAGTCTCTATTTCTTGCCATTTTACACTTCTCTGATCATATGTTGTTCAGTTGCTTTATTGTGTCTTGCTCTTTGTGACTATTTGGCAAAGATATTGGAGTAGTTTGCCATTTCTTTCTCCAACTCATTTTACTGATGAGGAAATTGAAGCAAACAGGATTAAGTGACTTGCCTGGGGTCAAATAGCTAATAAGTATCTGAAGTCAGATTTGAACTCCAGAAGATGAGTCTTCCTGACTCCAGACCAGGCACCCTATCCACGGTACCACCTAACTATCCATGTTTATATTGACCCTTAAATAAAGATCTTGATTTCTCAAAATCTCAACCTAGTCATTAATTTTCATTTTTGTGACATACAAAAAAATTGAAGACAACTAAGTAAATCCTGGATATAGTGTCTTTGTAATAAAAATTTTGCTTATGATGGATATACTTTTAAAACATGGTCTTCAGGAATACATTGTATCTAAAAGCACTGGAAAGTAAAAAATATATTATTAATATTTTTTGCAGGCTGATGAATTTTTTTAGTGTCAGAAATCTACCTGTGAAGTAGGTAGGTTACTATAAAAATGTTTTATCTAAATGCTATAATGGTAACTAGTAGGTATTACTTATATTCCTTAGGAATTGAACAGGACCTGTAGAGCTATGCAGCAGAGAATTGTGGAACTCATCTCCAGAGTTTCTAATGAAGAGGTCACCGAGGAATTGCTGCATGTGAACGATGACTTAAATAATGTCTTCCTCAGATATGAGAGGTGGGAACTTTTTTTCCCTGTGAAGAGATTGTTGGCATAATATCTTTGGGATTTTCTCATAAACAAAGGGGGAGAGAAATTAGAAATGGAAAATACTCATTAGAGATGCTAATTTGTCACCAGATGACAGGTGAAATGCATCTTATTCTCCTGGGAATTGAGCCATAGGAAATTGATATGCAGAATTAATATTTGCCCTTTATACACACCGTTAGGTTTCTGTTGATTCTTCCCCCTCTTCTTCCCTTTCCACCTGGCTCACCTTTCTCCCTTCTTCTCCTCCCCACTCCAGGTTTAGGGAGTTGCATAGGAACACAGGGCTTTTGTAACTCTTAGTTATTGAACCTTTAAAAAGTTTGAGAGGGATAAAAAAAAAAAAAATCACTGAGAAAAAGGATTGGCTTTTAAATGCTAGTTTGTCTAGAATTTCTAGACACTGAGCCACTGAGAGTAATAAAATTCTGCCTTTGAAAAAGAAAGCATAAGGAAAGAGGAAAGAAAAGAGAACCTAAACCCTGTCAGATGCAGTTGTTTTGTTGCTTGACTTTGCTTAACTCTGTTAGAAGTGAGAATTCAGTTGGGGTAGGGGAATATCAGGAAATAGTTGACATAAAAAACTAAAAACATTTATAAAAGGATTTTTTTTTTCAAAAAAAGAAAAGAAATTACCTACAGACACCATTTTCTGTTTTTTATACTTACCAAATATAGCTCAATACCAGTAACAAATTAAGAATCCCCCTTTTCTCACTTAAAGACCTCACTTGGAAAGAGTAAAAAAAGAAAAAAGTTTAAATTAAAAAAAAAAACTTTTAGTGCACAAACATAGGCTTAAATAGAAGATACAGTATAAAATACTGTTGTATTAATCTCTCTGACTTGTTTGTTATTTCCTAGAATCCAAAAATATTAGAACTAGATGAAATCTTAGCTATTATTTAGTTCTGGTGGCCAATGGATGTGGATAGATCTTACAGGATCTGTGAAGTTGGATGGGGAAATTCCATCTTTATTTTCACTTTATTTTCACTATTTTCCTTGGTAATCCTTAGCATTTTTTTGTGCATTAAAAATATGATTAGGAGAGGGGGGGTCCTTAGGCTTCCCCAGATCTCTGAAGGGATCCATGGCACACACAAAAAAATTAAGAATCCTGTTTCAGTTCAACCCATTCATTTTGCAGGTGAGGAAATTAAGACACTTAGAAATTAAATAACATGCCCAAGATTCTCTGGCCATCTGGTAGAAATTAACACACATGTATTCTGAGTGAGAACAATAATGATGAAATGAGTACTAGATTTAGTGTCAAAAACTTTGGATTCAAATCCTACCACTTTCATTATGTGTGTGACTTGTGGTGGTTGAGTAATTTTTCAGTCGTGTCCAACTCTTTGTGACTCCATCTGGGGTTTTCTTGGAAAAAAATATTGGAATGTTTTGCTGCTTCCTTCTTCAGCTCATTTTATAGATGAGGAATTAAAGCAAACAAGGTTAAGTGACTTGCATATGGCTATTAACTTTCTGAGACCAGAAGTAAACTCAAAAAGATGAGTCTTCCTAATTCCAGGTCTGGCATTCTGTCCACTGTGTCACCCAGCTGCCCACCTGTGTAACCTAGGGCAGGCCATTTAACTTCCCACTTTGTTTTTAAAATTAAAGGATTGGACTGGCTGATTTCTTAGAGCTTTTTTACCTTTAAATCTGTAATCATGGTCCAGCATCCCATATCTCCAATATAGTGCCCTTTTTATCATACCATGTTTTCAGTACTTTATAACCCACTAATTATCAACCAACTTAACTTGGTGATATTATTTTTACTATTATTATTAATATCACTGGTAACAATAATAACATACTTCAAGGCCAGTAGATGCTTAGGAAGCTTTAATTGATTATGATAATTCCATACATTCCATACCTCTAGCTCAGTGAATTTTGCTAGCTGTTATGTTTATAAATCTGTTCATCTAACCAGCATTCCAGTGGATTGGTAGGGTATGGGGAAACTTGGAGTTTGTGTTTTATTCCCAGTTTACAGGTAAAGAAATCCCACAGTGGGTGTTTGAAGACCTCAATGGTAGATCCTACCACATACTTAGTAGGAACTTTATAAAGTTTTGTTGATTTGAAGCAGCATGAACAAATTCTAGCTATCAGAAATTCCCAATTTAGATAGAAATACCTGAGGTGGCATTTTTTTCACAAGATACCAAGTGATTTTCTTTTCTTTATTATTGACATGTGCAATCCAACCCATTCAGTTTTCTTCTGTACCATATGACACAAAAGAATATTAATAGCGGAGTGTTAACTTAAAAGTTACCTCATTCCTCAATTGCATTTTTGTGACTGCATCTGAGAGATTGAAGCCACATTGCATTAAAGAATTATCCCACCTAGATTTTACTTTTAAAATATTTCTTTTTCTATTTTGCTAAGAGTATATAAAAACAGAAGCATAAAAACAGAGACATTGATAAGTGTAGGAAGGAAGTCACAACAGCTGATAACACACCAACTTTAAAATAAATCATAGAAGCTTCTTTCTTCCCAAAAACAAGCTGGGAGGACTGGAGATGCAAGGGGGAAGGGAGGTGATGGAGTAGGTAGAGAGGCACAGAAAAGTCTGGTGCAAAGCTTCTAGCTACTAAATTTCCTTTTCATTTTCTGTTTAATTGTAGATTCTTGTACACACACACACACACACACACACACACACATGCATCTCTACACACTAAGTTTATGTCTTATTGAACAATTTAGAATGAGAATGGTTTGATTATGGATCAGAAGAGGTTTGATTCTATAGCCAGCAGAGCCCAAACAATCCCAAGCAAATGGTCAGGAATGACACTTCCTATTAGGACAATCCAGTAGCTACTCCCTGGCTTTCATGGATCTTTTCAAGAGGTTGAGGTCCCAGAAGTCTCTATCTTGACTTTGTGGTCCCATCCACTTTTCTCAAAGAGTTGGTTGAAGTAATCCACTTAACCATCAGCCAAATAGTTATAGACCTCTGTCTTTATTCAGTACCTTTCTCCCTGGACCCCTTCTCCCTGGACTGGCTGGGAGAGAGAAAGGTGGGGAGAGAGTAGATATTATAGGCATTAACTAATTATTCTTTATAAGAGTCCTGTATAATAGTGAGGGGTCCCAAGATTATTACCTTCGTTTTGTAGATAGGATGCTGAGGTACCCTCAGATCATAGGGGGAGGTAATGGAAGTTGCCAAGGCTGGTATGTAGCCTGATAGTGTTTGGGAAATGGTGGGTATTGCTCGTAATAAACTAATTTTACATACCACTTACTAATACATATACTTCCCAAAATATTCCATCTTGATGGTGTGAGATGAAAGTCAGAGAATCTGCATATGTTTACTCTAGATACCTCCTTACTGCCTCTCTCCCCTAACTCTGGGAAGGCATGTGAAATTGTGTTTGTGTTCCCTAATGAGCTCCCTAAAGAGATTGGGGGCTCCTGCCCTCTTCAAGTAATACCAAGATCCTTCTTCTCTCCCAGACAACTGAGATTTCCCTCATACTCAAACACTTAGCAGATTGTTGTTTGATCCCTTTCCCCATTTGTTCTTTCTTTTCCTTTACTCTGCCAGGTTTGAACGGTACAGGTCAGGTCGTTCTGCTCAAAATACCAGTAATGGAGTAAGTATCTATTCAGAATCCCAAATGTGGAAGTGGGCTGGTTGTACCCCCTATCATATCTTGATCTCTGGTCTCTGTTATTTGCATTTAAAGGTGTTTTGAGTGAGTGAAAAACATAAGCTTGAATTGCCAATATTCTTGGGGAGACCATAGTTGGAGATGAATCTCATCTTAATTGCAAGTTAATGAATCGCAAATAGGAAGAAATCATTTGCAAGGAAAAAAAAGTTGTAGAGGGTGGGAAAGGAGAAAGCATAGAAGGCAAAGGCAGACTATTCTGAAATTTGAGTGTGATCACATTATGCCAGCAAAGTCTGATTGATAGGATATTTCTAACTTCTTTTTACATTCACCTGGTTCCTGCTCTGGTTCAGGAATTGGCAACTTTTCACTGGTGCTACCACCTGGCTACCAGCCGGGAAGCCATTAAAAATCAGAAGGCTATTAAAAATTGGAAAATAGTATGCATGCTCAGGTTATCAACTCCTATTCTAGTTTGTAATGACCTTGCTTGTTCTTTAACTCTATAGCAAGAAATATGGAACAAAAAGTTTACTGCCTCTCTAATATCCTGACAGGTCCTCAATGAAGTAACTGAAGATAATTTAATAGATCTTGGTCCTGGTTCTCCAGCTGTTGTGAGTCCAATGGTGGGTAATACAGCACCACCATCTTCTCTTTCCTCACAACTAGCCGGTCTTGGTAAGTATTGTATTTAATGAAGTCTTTCTCTTTGTGAATTTCTTCAATCCGCATACATCATTAGAGGCCATATTTTCCAGTGAATTTATGTGAAGCAGAATTCTAAATATTTACCTACCCTTCTTTCCAGTTAGATGAGCGTGGGGATAATTATTTTTCTCAAAACAATGTAGTTTGTTTTTGACCATATTTATGATCTGTTTGTTCCTCACTACTCCATAGCAACTTTCCAAATTCTGTACTGTTTTTGTATTGGGGAATCATTTTTAAAAATTAATTAAATTGCAGCTACCTGAAAATTTAAATAATTCACTAAATCCTATGATTTCATTATCAAAAAAACTGCATGAGAATGATTGCTACTGTTATATGTATAATGGTAAGCTATAAAGGTAACAAAGGGAACATGCTTAGATTTGCTCATCCTAGGAAGTAATATAAAACATATTTAGATATTTCCTGCCTGACTCCAGCAATCCAACATGGGGAATTTGGGGATCCAGTTTCTAGGATTATAATTCATAGGTGCTACTATGTCATGACAAAAAGTCTTCTTTTAATTGGTTGTAGAGGCAAAAGAACTGGTGACTCAGAAGTAACTAACACAAAAGAAACTGGGTCTTCCTGTGTTCATGGACACAGTGTCTGGGTGAAAAATAGGGCAGCTGCTTTTCCCCCAACCAGAAGCTAAAAGTAGCTCTCATCATCATCAAGGAAAAGAGACTGAGAGATTGGCGTGTCACACATTTTGTATGTATACTCAGTTTCCATTTAACCATTCCTCTTGCCATTAAGAAGAGTTTTCATCATCACCTGTTACCAAGCCCTGAGTCATTCTGGCTGAAAACTGACCCCAAATTACCACCTATTGGTTTGAAACTAGGCAGAGAATATCCATACATGCTCTGTAAAATTCACCTACTAGGACAAATCTGAACATATTTCCACTGTTCCATAGTTAATAGCAGGTGAAAATAAGTGCCTACGATTTTTTACTATCCCTTTCTCTTTTTCACTTTCATCAAATAACCTGTTTGACCTTGGACAAATCACATAATTCTTGCAGCTTCAGTGTCCTGCAAAATGCATGGCTTCTGAAATCCCTTCTAGGTCTAAATCTGTGATCTTGTGATCCTTCTTGCTGGTCTTTCCCTCCTCTTCTGTAAATTGAAACTTTCCCATTCACTTACAGGTTGATAATTAAAATACATTTATCCTCATCCAAATCCCATATCCCCATCCCTGCAGCTTGTTCCCTGCTCACTGAGCATGCTAGAAATAAACAGAATGTCTTCCAATCTGGTATAAAATGTTCACCTTAACCCATTTTCTGTCTTGGAGAAAAGTGGTATATCTCTGACCGACAGTTAATTATCATCATCTTCAGACTTGGGAACAGAAAGTGTCAGTGGAACTCTCAGCTCTCTCCAGCACTGTAACCCCCAGGATGACTTTGATATGTTTGCCCAGACGAGAGGAAACTCCTTGGCTGAACAGCGTAAGACGTAAGTAGGGGGCTTTTTAGTGGCACTCTAAAGAAATTGGGAGGAAGAGTAATTGACTCAGTCTTGGGTAAAAGCCAACACAAAAGCGTTTCTATTCATAAGGACCAGCGATACTAACCAGAACTTTGAAATGTGGGACTGAAGATTTGGCCTGGTAAGGATATTAAATGAAATTCCTTTTCTCCCCAGTAGAGGAGTTTATTTGGTAGCAGTGTCCATTACAAACAGGGACTTTTCTTTTTTTCTTCTTTCTCTAAATCACTGTTCAAAATAAAACAAACCCCACAACCTGCCCTTGGAGATTATATTGAGTAAAATAGGTTACTGTATAAATTGGAACTGAAAAAAAAAAAGAGTTTTACATGCAGTTTATATTAACTTTGAGGAAGATCAATATAGAGTACCTCCCTGATCTCTTACCTAAACATCAGCATTTGATAGAGACATGGAAGCTGTGATATTGTTTCTACAGCAGGCACTTTCTTGGATTCTTTCAAACTTTTTGGCTTTTTATTTTGCTTTGGCTTTTTTTCAAAATTTTTCCCAAGTAAGGATGCTTTTTCATGCCATCTCTGTCTTTCCCTTAGGGGCACCACTGCCTTTTGCTCATAGGGAGTATTAGGTCCTATTTTCAGCAACCTTCTTTGTCCCTTTTGATTAGAAACAAACCTGAGCAACTAGGTGGCACGTTGGAGAGAACTCTGAACTTGGAGTAGGTTTCTTTATCTCTAGAATATGCATCTACCTCACAGAATTATTATGAAGACCAAATAAGATAATGCCTATAAAGCCCCTTGCAGTCTTGAAAGTACTATATAAATGTTGGTTATGGACATATTCCAAGATTCTAAAGACAGAACAGTAGTCCATCTCTCTCATTTTGGCAACTTCATTGGAACCAATTGTTTGTGTAACAGAGAAAAGAAAAACTGGAATAGGAGGGAGGGGAGAAGAGACTGCCCTTCTTTTTCATAGATATGATAGCTCCAGAGCCCCATTATTCAGAAGCCTTTGTTCTTAAACCTGCAAATGAAGTTTCTTTGTTTTTAATAATAATTAGCATTAACTTTGAATTTCTACATAAATCTAGTCTCAATTATATTTCATACTACTGAATTCAGACATTCTGTTACAAAACCTCGGAAGCATCCCAGTGAGATCAGTGTATGTGTTTTTCAAATGAGAGAAAAGTCTCAGGAAATTAAGACTCAGGCCACAGTTAATACCTAATTCTCCTAATTCCTGTCATATATCAGTAAGGTAACATGATCCCTTAATTTCTTCCCCACAGAGCCATTGGGAAGACTTTCTTGTATATTCAAGAAGGGGACTACATTTCAAATCATTCAGAATAGAAACTTAGCCTCCATCATCATTAGCTTGAAATAAAATTGTTTGCCTTTGCTTTGTTTCTAGAGTCACTTATGAGGATCCTCAAGCTGTGGGAGGACTGGCCTCTGCATTAGATGTTCGAAAACAGAACACTGGAGTGGTAGGTTTTTAAACCTGTTTCCCCATGTGGAAAAAAAGATGTTTGAAAACAAAGCTCCCCAAAAGAAAAGAATTGTTGAATAAATCCAGCTAAAAAAAGGGAGAGCTCCTCTTAGCAATGAACAGGATAGTCCTTCATTGAACTATACATAAAGAGCTGTAGCCCTGTTATTGGGGCACAACTTAGAATTTGACCTCCAGCTTGGACTGTTTTGATATTTTGTTCTTCAGGGAGAGAAAAATCCAGTGAAAGAGGTTATTTAGAAATATTATATTTACTTAAGGAAGGAGTTTCACAAAGAAGGAGCATGTAGTTTGTATTGTTAGCATGATTATTAAGAAGTATTAAACCTATATGAGGTACCAATCTTGAGATATTTAATTTTTTTGAGTTCTTATAACAAAAAAGAAGAGTTGGGTAAGTGAATGGTCATGACTATTTGCAGAATTAGAGAGAATTCACCCAAAATTAAATTTCTAATAGAATTTGAGAAGGTCCTTGTTTATAAGTATCACTCCTTACCCCTCACCTCATGTGACTTCTTACAAGGGGGATCAAATAACATTTTGAGAAAAATGAAGAGAAAGCAACCAGAAGAGAAAAATGAGGGCTTTTCTGCCTATTTAAGCATCCCTCTACCCCCACCCTTACTAGAGCTGAGAGGGTAGAGGATATGTGGGGGATAAGGGTATGGTGAAGGATGTGGAAGTTTGTGGGAGATAGGCAACATGGTAGGAAACTTTCCCACAGGTCCAATCTATTCTTACCCAGGAAGGAGTATAAAAGGACATTGGCCTCTTACTATTAACATTGCCATTTCTTAAATCTTTATTTTGTTTAAATGAATTTGCAGGCATACAACACAGTAATATTCCATTCAGTTTTGCCTCCTGCAGAAAAACAAAACAAATAGCAATGTAGAATCTACCAGTAGAACGTTTGATGAATCACAACAGCAGTGTCCCTCTCTATATCAGCCACTAGGGAGCATTGAAGAGCTAATCCAACATCTGCCAGGACCTGGGTCTGTTTCATAATAATTCTGGGCTTTGCTTTCCCCATAAGGTTACTGAACTGCAGCAGCCCTGATCACATTGGCTGACCCAAAGCATTTCCAATATCACAACCTCTCCTTTTTTTTTTTTTTTCTTTTTTTTGCTAAATGAAATGTGAAAATCCAGATATAAATGTGTAGCTATTTTTTAATTGAGCTAGTATGGGAAAACTAATATTCAGAGTAAAAGAACCCATCCAGGTTTTGAATTACAACTGTAGTGATCAGGAATAAATACTTTTTTTCCTTGATGGTGAACACTTTGGCCCAAAATCTTGCTAATATCAGCAGTGCTAGGAACAAGGTGTTTTCTGTCATTCACACTGGCATAAATGTTCCTTTGTACCCAATGTTTATCATTTCAGAAGACTTAGAGCAACTATATAAGTTGACTGGTCAAAGTATTGCAATCCTGGTAGATTTAGTGGATGTGATAAACTTTAACCTGTTTAAGTTAGCGGCTTGGATCGCCCCACTGTTTTCAAAGATCCTAATTTC
Organism: Sminthopsis crassicaudata; assembly: GCF_048593235.1. NCBI lineage: Eukaryota > Metazoa > Chordata > Mammalia > Dasyuromorphia > Dasyuridae > Sminthopsis > Sminthopsis crassicaudata. The sequence continues at coordinate 510,169,959 of NC_133617.1, forward strand.
TGTCTTATCAAATAATGGGTTTTTAATTGCTTGATTTCTATATTTCTTGATTGGAAGAAGCCAAATTCTGTCATCTGTTAAGAGACTTGGAAATTATATAAAAACAAGTTAACTCTCTGGGAAGTATATCTCTCCAATTAAGTATTTATGATGATGTATAATAGTGAGTTTCTTCTTGATCACTAAACCTTTTTTCTCTTTTACAGAGGGACTGAGGGAAACATTGTGGGTTTTCATGGGTTTTTAATTGAATAAATAAGTGAATATGAACAGTAACTTTTCTTTCACTGCTGGTACACTATTAACTTTTTTTGTCATGAGTATTGCTGTGATTTCTTTCTTTCTGGGACATTTCTTTTCTCTGCCCAGAGGAGAGGTAAAAGTGGGAACTCCGACATGGAGCCTATAGACAAGTGGCTAATTACACAAGGAATGGTGAGATATCACCAGTAAAAGCAAAATCTCCTATTGTCCCTCCCTCCTCCTTACCTCCCCCATCCCTGCCTTTGTAATAATCATCTTCTATTTACCTTCCCCAATCTACTGAACCTTTGTGAATCAGACAGTACAAGGTTTCTTTTGAGAGCCAAATTTCTGCTTTGTTATAATATTCTTAAACTAGCCTTCCAGACTAGTAAAACACCTGAAGTACTTTTCAGATGCTATTTATGTTGCCCTTAATTTTTAAAATAAGCTTGGAATGGGCAGTGAATCCCTTTTCTTCCTTTTACTGTCTTGATAGCCATATGCAGTATCTGATTTTCCAGGATAAACCCAAGTTTTACAGGTGATTTAGTTCTGGGAAGTGATACTTTTAAAAGAATTAACTAAAAGTAAACCAGTCAACAAAGAACATTCATGTTGCACATGCACTTTGAAAACTTGAAATTGAGATGAGCTCTCTTTCCTTTTAAAGTGCCCTTAGTCCTTAGGCTTAAATAGATATTGACCTATAAAATATAAATTCTTTGCTTTCTACCCATGGCTTCCATTGTATTTGACTTTTGGGTAGCCATTTTACATTTTATCAATACTTATTGAATTCCTGCTACATATAAAGCATTATCTTAGCAAGTTTGGGTGTGGAAATGGGGGAGCTTACAGAGATATTGAAAAACTAGGAAAGCATGGTCCCTAAATTCAGAGGGCTGAAAATCTTGGGGGGAGGGAAAAAGAAAAAAAAAGCACCTGTGAGGACACAAAGAACATAATGCTAACTCTGTATGTGATATGTGGAAGGGATATGCAACAATTAGTGATAAATTGGGTTTAAATTAGCATAATTGGGGCAGCTAGGTGGTACAGTGGATACAGAGGACCTGAGTTCAAATATGATCTCAGACACTTAACACTTACTAGCTGTGTGATTGTGGGCAAGTCACTTAATCCCAGTTGCCTCACCAATAAATAAATAAATATATAAGCATGATTTTCTTTAATTTGGAGAGTTTTATCCATCTCAGTTTTTGAAAATATTAGCTCCTACTTGAGGGACCTCTAAACTCCTCCGCTGGAACCTCTAAACTAGGCTTAGTGGCTGAATAGAGGCTTTAAGGATGTTGAAAATACTCAACAATACTCTAATAATAGTCATATTTAGGAATCCTTAAGTAGCTAGTATTTTTAGTATTTTTTTCTAATTGACCTTAGAATCCCCTAAAATACAAACCAGTATAAGCTTACCATGTGAAAGCAGTTTGGGGAGGACATAACCATGGAACTCCAAGTATACTGAAACATATGATCTCTTCTAAGTTGTATCAGCTCTTCTACATCTCTCTCTCTCTCTCTCTCTCTCTCTCTCTCTCTCTCTCTCTCTCTCTCTCTATCTCTCTCTCTCTCTCTCTCACACACACACACACAACACACACTCACACACACACACACACACACACACACACACTCTCTCTCTCCCTCAAAATACTGGGAATTAGACGGGAAAATTGGGAATTAATTCTATGATCTCTTTATAACTCCATGTAATTCTTTGACTGAATTGGAAGAATCTATTCCCTTTTCTTTATCTTTACTATTTTGCCTTGTGGTCATTACTCCTGTAAAAAAGGATACTGCAGCCTTCCTGTAGACAGCCCTGCTGGCTGAGTGAACTGGAGCCAACATCTGCCTCCATTGACACAGGCTGCTTCCTTGCCATGTAAATGCAATAGAGTTCTCTAATTTCCCTATACCCCTTACAACAACAAAAAAAAACTAACAGTTACTTTTAACCTGGTATCTCTTCTGCCTGACTGTAGTTTTTGTTATTGTTTTTAACAATATGTATTAAATGCTTTGCCACTATTTACAATAGAATGGAAAACCCCAGTCTTTCTAAATCTCCATAGTGCAAGTTCTTTATTTGGTAACTTTTTGTACCACTGAGTGAGAACAGGAGGAAGAAGCTGTTATAGCCCTAGGTCTGAGTGAATCCTGGGGTTTAGAGAAGTATTTTACTATCTCTTGTTAAGTGGCACCAGTTATATAAATTGCAGAATTAAATTAAATCCTTTGATCTCAGAAGTCAATAAATAACAGGTATTGAGTTTTTTACACATTTCCCAATCACTCGTTCCCATGTAACTTTTCCTTTGCATTTTGCTCCTCTCTCCTTCCCATTTTACCCCTTTGTCTTTATCCAACTTTAAAAAAAAAAAAAAAAAAAAAAAAAAAGATTTATTGAATACTCAGCCTTGTGAAAGGCACTTTGGAGGAGATAAAGCTATGAGATACAGCTTCCTATAAATGAACCTACCATCTAGTTGGCCAGATAAGATATAAGCTTGAAAGATAGTTAAAAAGCAATTTAAGATTTAAATAGCAGCTTAAGACCAACAATAGAAGAGATGTTACCAATCTAGGCATGATTAATTGTGATAGGAATGGTACAGACAAATAAGTGCTATTGGAATCCAAAAGAAGAGAATTCTTTAAATCAGAGTGGTCATGAAATATTCACTGAGGAAGTGAAATATGATTCAGGCCTTCTAAAATTGATCTGTTTAGTTTCTTTGGTTTGTTTTTGTTGTCTCTGTCATTGGAGCAGCTGGACACATGGATTAAAAAATAAAATCTAGACCTTTGTACATATCAAGAGTCTGTGATTTGGTAGTGTGAATATTTTGATTGGTGCTCAATCAAAACCTCTCTATAATTTAGTATATGTTCTTCAAGAATTGCTATGATTAAAAAAAAAAACTCATCTTGCACACAATGCAGTCAGATGAGCTTCTCCAAATTTGGCTAGGTCTGTCCTTCAGCCACATAGATACCAGATCATATTCAAAAGTCTTTCTGTCTTAGTCGAACTTGATGAAATTATTTGTTTCGTTGACAGACTTTGAGAACTCAAGATCAACTCAAAAGAGCAATCAAAGAAAGACGGTAGTGAAGGGATCCTCTGGATATGATCTCACATAAATCATGTGATCCTGCCTTTTCCTAACTCATTCCTAGCCCATTCTAGTAATGGCAACATTTAGCTTTAATTGTAGTACAACATCCCAGAAACCTAGAGTGTCAGAGTTTAGAAAAGACACTAGAGATCATTTAATCCAACTGCCTACAAATGAGGAAACAAGCTCAGAATAGTGTTGCTTAGTTCACATGAATAGTATAGCTAGGCAGAATTAAGACTGGAGGCCAGCTAAAGGGACTCTTAAATATGTTGCTTGTTCCTACTACCTCTAGTAGATGGCAATGGTTTAAGTTCCTTAAGACATCAGAGCATTTACTTTAGAAAGAAACCCTAAAAATGTTCCGCTCCAAAAGGCAGAATTAGTAGCAAGGAGTAGAAAATGAAGAATCCATTTCTAATTCAAAGTAAGAAAAACTTAAAATCATAACTGTCCCCAAAAGAGTGAGCTTCTTGTGTAGCGAGTTCTTCCCTACATATCTTCAACTAGAAACTAGATGACCACTTAGCAGAGCACTTGCAGTATGATTCCTGTTCTAGCATAGGATGGGTTGGAATTGAGCAATTGTAGTACAATCAGAAAGTCTTGGGTTCAAGCCCCATTACTGATCCTCCCAGTTGTGTTACTGTAGGCAAGTTGCTTGACTTCTCTGGGGCCCAGTTTCTCATCTATAAAATGGATTTAATATTTGTAGTACTTATTTCGTGGAGGTAGTTATGAGGTTCAAATGACATAGTGTATATAAAATGCTTTCCAAACCTTAAAATACTTTATCAATATCAATTATTATTATTATGACCTCTGCAATCCCTTCCAATTCTGCTGTACAGTCTTTTCCTAGCTTGTTAGCCCCTGGAGAATAAAACTTTTTCTATTCCTCACTATCAGTTTCCTTTGAATTAGTGTTTCTATAGCCATTCACAAGGACAGGAAAAACTTCTTTTCCTTTTTAAAACAGTGTCCTGTTCAGGTTTATGTCTGACCACATATATGTGATTAGAAATCATCTAGTATTATAGGAGAGTGTTTATTAGGATATGAAGGTTCAAATAGCTCATCTGTGCATAACCAAATCTCTGTAGTATGTCTGTTAACAAATATATTTGATGGAAATTCCTGCTCTGGAGTCTCCTGACCATTAGAAAGGGAAAGTTCCTTAAGAGCAAGGACTGTCTGATTTTTGTCTTGTACATCCAGCAAGTATTAATGTTATTATTGTAGGCCCTTTAAATATGCTTGTTGAATAAATGAGTGAATGAATGACCTTTCATACAGTAACTACTTCATTCCAGCAATTTCTGAGTCATTTGTTTCCCAAATTAGAAAGCCAGTGCACCACAGAGTTGAATGATTTGCCTTTTAATTATAGAATCCTAAAATGTTAGAGCTAGAAAAGACTTGAGTTCCGCTAGTCCAACCCACTCGTCTAAAAGATGGGTAATGACTTATTAAGTTCATACAACTAATTGAGAACTAGAATCTAACTCCCCTGGGTCCCAGTCATAGATTCCATTGGATTATAGGATTTAAAACTGTAAGGAACCTTAAGAGGTCATCTAAAGCCCTCCTTTCATAGTAAAAGTAAACATAGAATGTTCTTTTATTACATTATTCTGTTTTTCTTTGATCTGATTTCAGATTTCACTTTAAAAACACCTATAGACATATTTAATCATTTGGATTCCTCCTACATGATTTGTACATTACTTGTTGGTAAATCAAAAAGAGTGAACAATTTCCCCCACGCTCTAACTTTTGGATTTTCCTGAAATCACCATCCTGAGGAGATTCAGTATTAAACTCATTTGTTCTTAGGCCATATTAGCTTTCAGTAAAAGAAAAAAAAAAAAAAAAAAAGAATTCCTTCCCTCATGTAACTAATTGGAGAGGGGAAGAAATATTGAAAGATAGCTAAAAGGCCCAGTGGATAGAGGTTCTGAGCCTGGAGTAAAGAAAACTCATCTACTTGAGTTCAAATATGACCTCAAACACTTACTTAGCTATGTGACTCTGGGCAAATCACTTAGCCCTATTTGTCTCCATTTTCTCATCTGGAAATGAGCTGGAGAAGAAAATGGCAAACTTCTGTAGTTCTTTGCCAAGAAAACACCAAATGGGATCATGGAGAGTCAGACATGACTAAATAACAGAAAGAATGTTGGAGAGGAATTCACAGAAAAGTCAGGAGTATCTGAATAAGCATCTGAGCCTTGGAAATAATATTTTAAAAAACTATACATCCTAGCAAACACTTTTTTATCTTGAAGAAAGCAGAAGACAATAATGATGATCCTTATTTATTTATATATATATATATTTTTTTTTTTTAATTTTTTTTTTTTAATTTTTTTGCTGAGGCAATTGGGGTTAAGTGACTTGCCCAAGGTCACACACCTAGCAAGTAGAAGTGTTAAGTATCTGAGGCCAGATTTAAACTCAGGTTCTCCTGACATCAGGGCTGGTGTGCTATCACTGCACCACCTAGCTGTTCCCTGTTTCTATAATTCTTGATGGCTTATGAGGCATCTTTCTCAGAAATAACTCTGTGAATTGAGGGAGGAGTGAAAATATTATTCCAAACACTATGTAGATATAGAGCTGTATGTAAACACACTAAAATATACAGATAATGTGACCTGCTTAAGGCTACAGAGCTAATAAGTGATGGAACAGGAACTCAAATCTAAGTCTTTTTTCAGGTTCTGGGCTTTTTCCATTACACTCCCCAACAAGGTATGAAAAAGGTATAAAAATGTGACATAGCTATCTATAAATTCCTAAATTATCACTATGTTTGAGATAATTCTTTACTTTCAAAGCAATAATTCTTGAGTACTAGCATTTTATAATTTCCCAGAGGCTGAATGTCCTCATTTAAAAATTTAAAAACTCTAAAAATTGGCACGATTTATGTATCTGCATGTATATGTGAAAGAAAGGCACATTTATCAACCATTTAGAAATAAGCATATTTTGCTTGTGTGGACATTACTTTATTGCCCACACTAAGGATTTTTAGCACATCATCATATCAGGTATTTGTGCCTAGAAAAGTGACTAACTCCTGCTTTGTTCCCAGAAATAATTGTGGAGAGGTTTTTTTGGTCTGTTTATTTTAAAATTTTTGATGAGAGATTTTGACCATTCAATCTGCTTAAATTCTCAGACAATTAAATAAACCATTAGGTTGAAAATAAAAACAACAGACAAAATTCTTCCTCCTTCTGGAAACCTCCTCAATCTTCTATGCTTCCAGGGAAATGTGAGACCCACTTTATAAAAACTATTCTAGAGCCCAGGTCAGGATTACTATTTCCTATCCTCAGAACACCCTCATCTCTCCTTATTGTCACACCTATCCATCTCATTCCTCTCCCTTCCACTCCTTCCCATCAACAAAAAATTTCAAAATTCTTTTGACTAGACAAATGAAAGAGCCAGAAGTAATCTTCAAATAAATGCTTTAAAACCTTTCATTTTCAGCAGGTTGGCCACCCACGGTCACCCTTGTCTGTAGTACCAGTGTTTTCCACTGCCACTAACAGTTCAGTTGTCAGATCAGACCTGACAGGAATCTCAGAGATAAGAACTCGCATCAGTTGGATTCCAAACTCTAATACTGATGCTGACTAGTGACAGTCAATGCAGTTACTATATATTTACAGTTTGGTTAATTGAAATCCAGAATTTAGCAAAATTCCAGGATTAGTATCTGAGATTGTGGCTTTCCACAATCCTAAGCGTTGACTTAGTTGATTCTTTTCAAAGACTAAAATAAGAGTCAAAAAGTTATCCATTTTAAGAACGTGTACTGCCATGTGTTCCCTCCCCTACCTTAGTATCCCTTTTGGTTTGCTCCACTTTTTATGATTTCTCTCCTTCCACTCCTTGTTTGGTTTACCCTGCCTATTTATGATTTACTTCACATGTTGCTCTTACATATTTGGTTGCTGTTTCAATGCATTCTTATGTTTAAATTTGTGTGCCTTGTTGGTCATGTTTTGCTCAGTATATTTTGAGTTTGGTTGGGGAGGCGGGTGGTTTTTGATTATTTAATTTTGTACCCGGTATTTTGTTTTCTTTTTGCCCTGGCTGTTTGTGGGTTTTGCCTGGCTCGGTGGCCCTCTTTGCTGCATTCCATAGATCCCTGTTGCGCAGTCCTCTGTCATGGATGACATTGAGGTGTGGCTCAGTACGGACCTGGTGAGATTTTTGACTTTTTATATATATATATATATATTTTTTTTTCTTCTTAATCTCCCTTCCCTGAAAACTAGAGTTATCCATTTTATATACTAACAAAGTCAGTAAAAAGTTTGCCTTCAATAGCAGGTAGTCTACATGAGTGTCTGGTCTTTCCAGCTTAGCAGGGTGCTTCTATCTGAAGTTCCAGTCAATCTGTAGTATATTCTAAGTCTCATATATGATTGAAAACTCATTCTCCCTTCTTTCCCCTTCCTCTCTTTCCCCAACCTTCAGGGTTTGTTTGTTGGTTGGTTTGTTTGTTTGTTTGTTTGTTTGTTTGTTTGTTTGTTTGTTTTTAAACCTCCATCAGACTTCCCCCATGTGTCTCTTTGATTTGTAATTGAATTTTAAGACCCTTTCCTCTATGAGCAGTGTTTCTACCATAATTATTAAGAATATAGGGGAGAAAAAAAATCACCCTTTATACTATTAGAAATTACATTGCCAGTGAGATGATGAGGAAGACTTGATGGTGCTCGTGTTTCATGGAGAATGATTCCAATATCTAGACTGTCCCCTAACAAACTGTTCTCCCATAGCACTAGTTGCATCAACTGCCCAGATGTTAGAAGGCACAACTATTTAGCAACCTTTAATTTCCTTCCACTATTGTTAGATGAATCCATGACAGAGCCAGAACAAAACCAAGACCTCTCCCACTCATCTCAAGCACTTGTGCCAACTTCAAAGAAAATGAGACTTTCCAAAGCAGTTCATTGTCAAGTAAAACAGTACTTAAAATCTAATATAGTCTATCAGTTTCTTTTTCATGAAAGTAAAAATATATAGCTTCCTTATTAACCTGGGGTGCTTTTCGCTTCCCATTCACCTTCCCAAAAACCTTTCATGTTATAGTTTTCTTTGGCAAGGGAGATATATGGTATGAGAATAAGATCCATGGGAGTTTGTTAATTGTTTCTAAACTGTCAGTTTCTACCCTGGTTTTATAACACTCCAGAGTGGGTCAATCATATCTGTGAGTATAATGAAATTCTCAAAATGAAATAATTATAATTAACTTTAATTAAAATTTCTAATTTAAAAATACAGTAAGTATTGGAGGTGATAGGAGCCTGGTAAGATCCAGTAGTATTTCACAATTTCAAAAAGGCTGAGAAACATAGCTTTCACAAAGGATGTATTTCTTCCTCTTCAGTAGCTTTTCTTTTCTTCAGAAATAAAGAGGCTAAAAGAAGGAATGGAAATTAATTGCAGTTAGAACAGTCAGTATTCATCATCTGTAGCATATGCTCATAGTTTCTGCCACCTTATGACCTGAGAGAAACATCACAGAACCCTAATGGGGATGTCATGTGATTCATCCCTTGACTTGGATTGGATGATACTTGTTTTATAGCAAAAAGAGAGCTGCATACCTTTCCCTATTCTGCCTAGCTCTTGAGAATCTAAAGGCCCTGGTTGTAAATATACCAGCCATGCTGTGTTTCCATGGACCAGAGAGGACAGTGGAAAAGATAAAGTGGAAATTGAAGGGCTAGAACACCCCTGGGGACACTAATTCTACTTGTCTTTGTTCCCATCACAGAAAGGTGATGAGCCGGAGGAAGGAGTCACCAGTGAAGGTAAGCATGTCGCACACAAAATGACCTTTGCTGCCAAAGATTTTTTTTTTTCAACATGCTTAGTTAGTGAGCATTGACTCAAGTCCATTTGAGGCATTATGACAATTACAGGAAAAAAAATAACACGTGGTTCCTCTAAGGAATTCACAGTCCAATTGGGGAGACATGTATGAAAAGTCAAATACCAGCATAAGACAATATGTGAGCCTGCCAATTTCTCTTTCCACTCCCCCCAAGCCTATTCTTGCCTAGAACCAACCAGAGTCAGAGCCATTATAACAGTGGAAGTGTTCTCTTCAAAGTCAGGGAAGAGAATGGCATTGGAGCATTGTGACTGAACTGCATCAACCATCCAGGGAGAAAACTCAGGTGAAGCCTTAGAGACTGAGTACTTACAGAAATAATAGGAGTAAGCTACTTAATTTTTTAATTAAAGTAGTTTGGAAATTGAGCAGTTTATTCATTATGCTGATTTTGAGCTCCTTCCACTACTTCTTCTTATTATTCCTTCCCCTACCTCTTTTTGATGAATTTGAATTGCTCTCTTGGTTAAAATTAAGTTAGGTGATCAACAGTATTGTCTTCTCTTTCCCTTCTCCCTAAGAAAGAAACCTACCATAGAAGATTGCAAAAGCTCCCAATTAACATTTTTCTAAAAAAGGAAATTAAGTTTTCCATTGAGATGAGCTTCACTTTGCCACCAAGAGGAGAAGATCTTATAACATGAGATTTTTGCCATTGTCCACTGTCCCCAAACCAAGTATAGTGAGGTCTTTGATAGCATAGGGAAAATTGTATATGAAGTCATAGCCAATATTTGGAGCTCTCAAGCCAGCCCAGGAAGAGCACGAGAATATTAGAGAATAAAGAAGCCTTAAAAACCTTCCATTTAGTCCAATCTTTTGTTGCCTGAAGTCCAGAGAAGGAAGTGATTTGCCTATTGTTAGCTGGTGATAGCAGACCTTGAACTAAAAACCAGGTCTCTTTACTCAGGTCTGGTGTATTTGCTACTGGGCCACATCAAGTATGACCTTTTAGGAGCCTGGGAGACATAAAACTGAATAAATTCTGTAGTGTTTAATTTCCTCTTTAGCTTACCTACTGGAACCTTTGTAAAATGAGTTTTTTAAAAGCAGAAAAACTCCCAAAACTTACCAGCCCTTTCCCTCTTTTTGAATTTAATATCCTAGCAGCCCAGTAACTCAACCAAAAGACTCAGGTTACATTTGCATGTTAGAGGCATAGCAGGGCAAGTTTTGTGAGCCCTGTCCATTCTGTGGCTTAAGGTACAACACTCCTAGAAAAAATATTAAGGAACAAGTCCTGTCTAGTTGTATTGTCTTTGTACTCTAACTGTACAGTGTATAAATCCTACCCTGGCTATACTCCCCCACCCTAGCCCAATCAAACAAGCCAAAAAGGAACTTTTTTTTTTTTTTTTTTTTTGACAGTTGATTTGTTAGGAAGTAGTTTTTTGTTTTTGTTTTGTTTTGTCTTTGTCCCAGCTTTTTTCTTTTTTTTTTTTTTTTTCCTGAGGCTAGGGTTAAGTGACTTTCCCAGGGTCACACAGCTAGGAAGTGTTAAGTGTCTGAGACCAGATTTGAACTCAGGTCCTCCTGAATTCAGGACTGGTGCTCTATCCACTGGGCCACCTAGCTGCCCCCCAGCTTTTTTCTTAACTCCCTAAACAATCCCATAGTAGCCTTTCATTTTTCTCCATTTTGGTAAAGTGGTACCTCCAACAAAAGAATTCAACCCTGATGCCTATCTTTCCTCCCATCCATCCCACCCCATAACCATTACATCTTTAACCTAGTGTAGCCTTTTTCACTTTGATATGTAGTAGAGAAAGCTGTGCACTGAGAGGCAGGAGACTGGGTTCTAATCTAAGCTTCACCGATAATTCACTGTATAAACCATGTAATCCCTCTTTGGAACTCCTATTTCCTTCTCTCTATCACTAAGGTTGGGCTTCAGTACCTCCAATACTTTTCCTTTTTCCCCTTCAGGTAACCTCTTCTCTCTCCCCTCTCTTATCAAAACCTCCTCTCAGAAGGGGTCTGGTATTCAGACTGTAGTGTTATTGCCATTGTATCTCTTTTCCCAATAGATGCAGCCAAGTAACTTCCAGTAATTTCTTAATTTGTTCAGGAAACCTCATCTAGTACTTTAGGTCATTTGTAGCTCAGCTTATTCTTCCAAAATATCCCAGGTCTAAAAGATCATTAAACACTTCAACAACAATACTATATGATGATCAATTTTGATGGACGTGGCTTTCTTCAACAATGAGATGAACCAAATCAGTTCCAATTGTTCAATAATGAATAGAATGAGCTACACTCAGTGAAAGAACTCTGGGAAATGAATATGAACCACTACATAGCATTTCTACTCCCTTTGTTTTTGTCTGTTCGCATTTTTTATTTCCTTCTCAGGTTAATTTTACCTTATTTCAAAGTCCGATTTTTCTTGTGCAGCAAAATAACTATATGGACATGTATACATATATTGTTTTTAACTTATACTTTAACGTATTTAACATATATTGGTCTACCTGCCATCTAGGGGAGTGGGGGGGAGGAGGGGAAAAGTTGGAACAGAAGGTTTTGCAACTGTCAATGCTGAAAATTTACCCATGCATATGTCTTGTAAATAAAAAGCTATAATAATTTTTTTAAAATATCCCAGGTCTTAGGCCAGATTCTTATCTGATATGCTGCCCACCAAAAGAGCAGCAATTGAATTTGGAATTATGCTCAAAAAGTTATCAAACTATGCATACACTTTGAACCATCAGTGTTTCTACTAGGCTTATATTCCAAAGAGATCTTAAAGGAGGGAAAGGGACCCACATGTACAAAAATATTTGTGGCAACCCTCTTTATGTAGCTAGAAACTGGAAACTGCATGGATGCCCATCAATTGGAGAATGGCTGAATAATTTGTAGTGTATGAATGTTATGGAATATTATTGTTTTGTAAGAAATTACCAATAGAATGATTTCAGAGAGACCTGAAGAGACTTACATAAATTGATGCCAAGTAAAATGAGCAGAACCAGAAAATCATTATACACGACAGCAAACAAAATTATATGATGATCAGTTCTGATGGATGTGGCTCTCTTCAACAATGAGATGATTCAAACTAGTTCCAATTGTTTAGTAATGAAGAGAGTCAACTACACCCAGAGAGAGAACTATGGGAAATGAGTGTGGACCACAATACAATATTTCCACTCTTTCTATTGTTTGCTTCCATTTTTGGTCTCCTTTTCAATTATTTTTTTTTCGTCCTAAATCCAATTTTTCTTGTGCATCAAGATAACTATATATGTATGTGTGTGTATCTATCTATCTATCTATCTATCTATCTATCTATATATATATATATATATATATATATATATATATATATATATATATATATATATTTGGATTTAATGTATACTTTAACATATTTTAACATGTATTGGACATGTACTTAACATATTTTAACATGTATTGCCATCTAGGGAAGGGAGTGAGGGGGAAGTAGGGGGAAAATTGGAACAGAAGATTTTGTCAATGTTGAAAAATTACCCATGCATAAGTTTTGTAAATAAAAATCTATAATAAAAAAAAAGAACAGCAATGAACCAACTTGGATTCATTAAGCATTTTGTTCATAGCATTATATTAGGGCCTATAGGGGGGAATACGAAATGCATATATTTTGCATATTAAAAAATAAATTTGTAATACATTTATTCAAAAATTTTACAACTCCTTTGCACCAGGAGTTTGCTGATATATTAAGAATATAAGATGAATACATGTGAACTAACTGTTGTACAAGTCATTATGTAATGAAATTTTAAATTGTACAATGCTAAGAGAATATATGTATGAAATATATATGTATATGGTATATAAACATAGACACAGAGAGAAGTGCTAATTGTTGGCAAGCTAAATTCTGAAGAGGTTCAGAAAAAGAGATTATTGTGAGCCAGAATTAGGAAAGAATACTTCATAAAATAGTTATGCTAAAGAATGAAAACTGAATGGGGATAAGAATAAGTAAAGACAAGAGATGAGAGTATTGAATGGATAGATTTTAGGGACAGTGTGGTCAAAACTTTGAGTGAAGCACGCAGTAGGAAGAGACAGGGGGCAGTGTGTAGGAGTCCATGTTATAGAGGAGTCATGGGAAACAAATTTACAGTGTTAAGATCAAATCAGAAAATGAAAAACTAGTTAGTGAATTTTCTTAAAAAAAAAAAAAATCTTTTTTTTTGGTTCTTCAGACACAAGTCAGTTCACAGGATTTTAGACTAGACCTGGAAGAAATTTTAGAGGTCAATGAGTCCCTTTTACAAATGAAGAAATTAAGACTGAGACAGATGGATTGATTTACCTATTATTAAATTATTAAATGTCTGAAGGAGCATTTATACTTAGATATTGACTCCCAGATCTAGTACTCTGTGATGGTTTTATGGCCTTCAAAAATAGATGGTGCAGTGGAAACCATTTGAAGTTAAGTTTCTTGTGGAAAAAGTTGATATTTATTCATTTATTCTGGGCTCCTGTGGTAATTCTAGCTCTCAAAATGCTTTTGTGTTGCAGAGTTTGACAAATTTCTTGAGGAAAGAGCCAAAGCTGCTGAAATGGTCCCCAATCTACCTTCCCCCCCTGTGGAGGCACCAACATTACCCATAAACACATCTGGAAGAAAAAAACCAGAGCGATCTGAAGATGCCCTCTTTGCCCTGTGATGCATTTTCTTGGTCTCCTTCCTTGTGCTGTGCAGAAGAACACTACTGTCTGGTCACACCGTACTCTCCTCAGTTATGGAGAATGCTCACTCTTCATCATCCCTCCTGTATCTATTACCCTTTCCTACTTCCCAGTCAGTCATACCATTCTCACTAAAAAAGAAACTTCACCCATCTCTCCTTCAAACCCTATTTTATTTCCTCTAAGTTTCCCACCCTTCAATACTAGCTTTAACCACCTTTTCCTTTCTAGGCTGTGTGAAATTGGCTGCTGCTACTGAAACCCACCTTTCCTTCCCCTTGCTCCCGCCCACCCTACCTCCCTAGTTCCTCCTGAAAATCATAAATGCATGAGCTCATTTTTCTCATATTGGAAACCAAGTAGGGCAGAGAAAGCTGCTGCCCAGCCTTGAAATGATTTTTCAAGATGGTTTCCTATTTCCCTTGCCTTATAGCCAAATATTTAGCAGGAGACAATGGAGGATCCTTGGGGTCAGGATGGGGTAAAATAGAGAAACATCTTACTCATGATGTTTCCTATTATAGATCCAAATCATATCACACTCCTGCTCTAGAATTCTGCTTTCCACCTCTTTTATTTATCTGTCCCCTGGACTCCTGAATGGAGAGTCTAGATGAGTGCAGAAGGTATGTCAAGTCTCATGAGGTTTTCCATTCTTTTGTCTCTTCCTTTCACTGTGACTTTTTCCAATTTGGCTTCAGGAGGCTAAATGGTGGTCTGATGACTTCCCTCCTTTGGTTGTTCATCAACATGTATTAACTTGATATAGTTTAAAAAAAAAAAAAAAAAAACCTTGGGATATTTGGGATTTCTAAGCACTTTAAAAAATTTTGCATTATTTCCCAGTGTTCCAGAAAATTTTTCCTGTCAGTTTGTTGTATTATGTAGGTCCTTTGGGATCTCTCTTTCCAGGCATACCCATAGAAGACCTTTTGTTGTAAGCCCATGCCAATTGCTCTTTAGTGGATTTGGTTCTACTCACTTAGCTGGATAGAGCTTGAATTCTTTGGCAAAGGGTTGCATTGCCATCCTGAAGAAATTAGGGGTTGTAGAGAGTACACCCTCTGATGGAATGCAGTTTCTATATGGCTTCCACTAAATCTAGTTAATAAAAAGGAAGTTAAAAGGAAGGAAGGAGACCAGGGGTTGAGTATCAATGAAAATCGTATTAAATCATACAGATATTGATCACACAGCAGTTTGATTCTCTTATGTAGGCTTAACACTGATGTTCAATAATCTTACAGGAAGACATTGAGGATATCCTTCTTTGGTTCTCCCATCTCCTTAACTCTCATGCTTTAAAAGGATTTTGTACTAGGAACAGTTGCTCCCTGACCACTGGAGAAAGTGTTTTGTTAATGTATTGCATGTGTGACTCTAGAATAGTTATACAGTGAGCTTTGCACCTCTGCTGCCTACAAGCCACCTTATTGGAAGGAATGGCTGTCTAAGCCCTGCTTTGTTAGCTTGTTTGGGCTCCTGACAACTTTATTAGCTACTGTAACACTAAGGCACTTCTACACTCCTTTGGCCCTGCCCTGACACCACAGTCGTAAGCTTGGGTCTCTTCCATTGGACAAACTTGAAGTCAACTTTCTGCACCCTAGTCCCTTGTTTAGGGGAAGTGCTCTCAGTGCCTGTGGTCTGCTTCCACACTTTGACTCCCTGCAGATGCTTCCAGATCTGCAGGATAATCTGCAAAACTGACTAACAGGCTGCCTGAGGGAGGGTGTCCAGCTGTCCAAGGAAGTGGTGTTCACTTTGCCAGGGCTTGCATCCATCCATCAGGGCTTATTTGAAACTGGATATTTGAAGGGTTCTCATTTAACTCTTGTCTTCTTCCCCTGCCTTCCTGTCCAGAGCTGCCAGATGTTAAACCTTGCTACTGCACAGTAACTGGAAGGGAAAATGCTGCTGTAGCCAAGAGAGCTGTTCTTTGACTTCTTTCTTCTCGACATTGCATACACTTGGCTCTCAATAGCTTGCCCCTTGCCAGTACTTGAACTGACTTTCACCAGCTGGTATGCAGCTACTTGACATGAGTTAGTCTGAGTTTGTTTCATTTAGACCTGTTGAGTCAGATGCTGCTTTCTGTAATGGAGATTCTTAAAGTCTGCAGAGTTCCTCATGAACATCTCGGGGCAGATGTTCATCTTGGCCCAGAGTACAACCTGATGTTAATAGGCTAAATGCAGCTTCTATTATTGTGCATGTCATGGCCAGCCTAGGCCTCTCTGTGGCCCAGGGCAATGGCATGTATAAAGTCAAAGGAGTTTCAACAAGGGAACATGGGCTTAGAGCCATCACTGTTGGCTGGCAGAGAGCAGAGTTGATTAATTTTCTTCCTTCAGGAAAGAAAGGATATATTGGAATCAGGGACTAGATTTTGCAGAGACATGACCTGGCAGCTCAGGTTCTGGGTGAGGCTAAATATCATTCTTGTGGCTGAGCCAGAAGCCAGATTAAGCCCTGGCTGATTCTCATGGTGAAAAACCAGAGACACTAGTTGGACCACAGATATCTGTAACCTGAATAAGAATGAGTATTGTTCCTTCAGGCTTTTGAGAGTCAGTGAGTGTGCCTAAACATTGAGCCTAGAAAACTAACTCTTAGTTTGGACTTGCTGACTAGCAAGAATTAGCTCAACTTTAATAAAACCATACTCAACTATGATGACACCTAAATATCTTCCTTATGGAACTTATCTAGGCAGCTTTAAGTTGCTATTAATCTTTTCCTTGGGCTATACTTTTTTGTTCTCCCCCCCCCCAAGATCTTTGCTGTGGTCTGTCACTCCCATTTTCACGGCTTCCTCCCTAATTCTAGACATTCTTCTTGCCTTCTTATGTTTCCTTCTATTTATTCTCACTTCCTCCCACATTCTTGCCTTCTTTCCTATTTTCTCTCATTTTCCCTTTCATGTGGCTTTTCCAGCCAATGTTCTGCAATGTCTTTATATCTAATATTCTCTTATCATTTAAAACCTGAGGAGGTGGGGGAGTGGCACAGAATACTAAAATCAGGTTTATGCCAGAGGGGTTCAGTTATTGTTTCTTTCTTTCTCATCCTCTTCTCTATTGACTTGAGCTCTGAAATTGAGCTACAATAACTACCCTCTTAGAGGGACCAGAACTGGCTTATTTTCTGCCAAACTTGCAAACATCATTGGGCGAGATGCCTTAATATCTTTTCTTTCCAATCATATTATTCTTATGCTTTCTCCCTTTGTCACAGCCTGTGAAGGCTTTCAAGGAATCCATCCAGGCAGACAGCTTCTGGCATGAAGTAACTTTAAGGCATCTCTCAGGCACAATTGGAAGCACATGGACCCATCCAAGACAAAATTAGGTTCCATCCCCCCAAAACTGTAGAGCATGAATGGTCCTCTTGTTGTTTGAAACTTCTTAAATTTCAGATTTGAGTCACCATCATCTCCAGGCCCCTGTGGATCCAATGTCTTTATGTAGGTTTCTAAGGTGGTTAGTCAGACCTTGAGAAAGCCATGTAGCTCCAAGTTCTATAGAAGGATTAACAAATGGGATCCACAAGATGAATCTGTGTTCTTAAGTCACTGATCACATCCAGATTGGGGTAATAATTTTAATTATTTCAACTGCCTTTTGGATTCTGATTTTCTTTGGTACTATTTATGATCCAGTACCTTCAGAAGTCTTGATAAGAACATATAAATCATTTAAGATGTAAAGGATAATACTCCTGAGAAAGGGTTATAGTACGTCTGAAATCCACTTATATTCTCAGGTAGATACGAAGTTGAATTGTCCCAAGGAAGGAATGTGGCTTCTCTTAGAGAGGAAGTCCAGGAAATTGTATGTTATGGTTTACAAGGCCTATAATGTCATGCTTCCCGATGGTTCTCTGAACAAAAGAAGTCATATTCAAGACCGAATAACCAAATAAGCCGAATAAAGATGAGACCGAATAAAAATTACTGAATTAGAGGTATTCTATGTGATTGGTTTTAGGAGCAAGTTCATTGAGAAGATACTGCTGTTCTCATCTATTTTGAACTTGGTGCTTTTTAAATGGCTGATACTGATGCAGACCATAAATGAGAATCTAATTTTCATCATCAGAAAAGTCAATCTTCTTATGAGACAAACAGTGCACGAAGATCACCTAGTTTGCTTGTAAAAGATGGCCTACTGTCTCCTTTTCAATATATTCATCAACAGTTTTATTAGGTGGGAATGATATTTGAGTTGCTGAAGCTAAAAGATGTACCAATTGATAATATCTTTCTTTGCACATATGCTGCAACCATCAAATGAGCAATAAAGGTGAATAGGATGATGGCCAGGCACAATTGATGCTAACCTCAGGTTTGCAAAAGCAAAGAGATTTTGTATCGCTGATGAGTGTGAGTGCCCATATACCAGGGTAAGTGGGGTCTATGATGTCACCATGTACTACAGGGATCATCGACAACTTTATCCACTTAAATCCACGCTGCCACCTCTATTACATCTTCATAGCATTCTTACCTTATTATGTCATTCATTTTGAAAGTTTCTCTGAGTTTTTCTCCCCTGAACTAATAGAGCTTGATGATTCTTCCTCATTTGAAGAAGAGTCTTCCTTCTCTTGCACACTATCTAGATTTACTGACCTGATTTTGTCTGCAAGAATTTCAAGTGTTCTCATGAGAAGTTTATTTGACATGCTGTCCCTGGCCTCTGGAGAATATCTGAAGTCATAGTCTTGAAAAACACCCCAGGAGATGGAGAGGTCTAGTTGGCAACAATGTTTTGCCCTCACATTGAGTTGTTCATTCTGTTGACTATTGTGATTTGACATGTCACATTCTTTTCTCCATTATCTGGAAGTTTCTGGGCATTAAATCTGATATCAGAGATAATCATGTCTGTAAGAAGGAGGAGCTGAAGGAGCAGGGGATGAAAGCCTGGACACAGTTGAGCTGGAGGTATGGTTGCATGGTAGGCTGAAGTCAACATTTTCATGTGGCATCTTTCTAGACACAAAAAAAGACTCAGTCAGACATCCTAATTTTGTTTCAATAGCTTTAACCTGCTTCTCTAATATGTTAAGAGTTTTTAGTATACTCTCTAGAGTTTTTGTTTGTTTGTTTGTTTTTAATCTGGGTAATCTTACACTCGTTTTCTGTTCTTTTTCTGTATTCAGCCTGTCATCTGCTAATTTCCTTAATACGCTTTCCAGAGAAGTTCCCTCCATTTTTACCTCTATCTACATTGCCTTCTCACAAACCTAAACTTTTCTTGCAGTGTTTTGACTAGTCTATTTAGTTCCACTCCCATGTCATCTGTTGCCCTCTCTAGCACATCTTCATAGATAGCCCTCTTGCCCTATTAAATTGCTCATTCCAAATGTCTCTCTGAGTTTTCCTTTTGTGAGCTAATAAAAGCTCAATTCTTCTCCCTCATTTGAGGAAGAGGCTTCTTCCCCCGCTTTGACATTGTCTTGATTTACTGACCTGATTTTGCCTGTAAAAATTTCAAGCGCTCTGATAAGAAGTTTATTTGACATGATGTCTCTTGCCCGTGATTTTTATGTATTCTAATCATACTGAGAGAGTGTGTCCTGTATCAGGATCTTCTTTTGGCTTTGGCTTATGACATATCAGCCAGGAATTACTAAAAGGAACCAAGAAACTCCTTTTCTTCAGTGTTGGGAGTCAGAAGCTATAGAAATATCACCATCTGTCTCTTGGTGGTGGCCTTTTACTTTGCCTGTGACAAGTCCTCCCCTCTCAGAGCACAGGTATCATGGCTTGCAGATGTGGGTCAGCAAAGCAAGCAGTCCTGAGGATGGAACTGAATTGCAAAGGAGGGGGGGGAAATCAAAGTAGGAAGTATCTCTGAAAATGTTAAAAATCACAGATATAGTATGTACTTAATTACACTAAATTATTGTTGGAATTCCTTGTAAGTACTAATTATACCTTATTATAGGTTAAAATATTTATTTTGTCAAAATATTTTCTTTGGGCTGTGTTTAACCTTTTCCCTGCTCATTGTATACTGAAATGTGAAAATTAATCATTTGCCTAACTTTTTTGGGGGGAATGATGGTAGAAAAGGGCAAAAAGTAAGGTTTTACATGAACCATCTGTGCATCTTTGGCAAACACTTGAGCATTGCCCTCTCCGAATATATGAAGACATTTAAGCAATCAACTGGTTCAAAAATAAGGAAATAAGAAAGAGTAAGAGTGGTACTTTTTGAGAAAAGGCTCGAAATATTTCTTCCAGGAGAGGCAATATGCCATTGTCCTGGGCCGAGAAAATCCTTGTTCCATCTCTCAATATCTTCTCTCTTAGCCTATTTCTCAAACCTTCCAAGTCCCACTGTCACTTTCTGCCTACCTGCTTAGGCAAGGTAAAAGGTTTCTCTGAAGGCTCACAGTTAAAACTTAGGTATGGAAGTAGTAGATTCTTTTCCTTCCACTAGACAAGCCCAAAGTATTTTCTCCATTATGGAAAACCTCACCACAGTCTCTGTGCCACCCTTATTATTTAGAGCCTTCTTGAGCAAAGGTAATCATTTGCCAAAACATTAGTATCTGGGTTGTTCTTTTTGTTGTCCCATCCCCAATTCTGTAAGTTGGGTTATGTTCCTAAGTCTCTTTGTTCCTTCTAGGGAAAGGGAAAACCAATTCAGCCTAAGCATTCTATGAGAAGTGCCCTAAATAAAGCACAGGGCATGATTTTTCTTGGAAACACTGATGCAGCAGACAATTGCTTTTTCTCTTCCTCCTCATTCCTTCCCTAAGAGCATTCAGATAACTCTTTTTGCTGCTGAAGAAAATCTTTGGGTCAATAACAGTGATTCTGTAAGGACCATATCAGGCCCAGCACCTCCCTCTGAGAACTGGTTCTTAGGATGCCCAGCTTCTCTTGCACTATGATTAATACCCTGTCTAGTTTTATTCATAGTAACTGGGTGGTATTGACCCAGCTGATGATTTCCCCACTCCCACACTCCTGTCTTGTTTAAGGGCATGTGTTTTCACCTCCCCATTTATACAAAGCAATACCACTTCACATGTGTTCACCATAAAACTTTATTCTGATCCCACCTGGTTCATTGCATCAACAACCCCTTTTTCCCCCTCTCAAAAAAAAAAAATCCCTCTTTTTTTGGGCCTCATGAGTACCTCTTCCTCCTGCTTCTCCTTCCCCTTTCCCTCCCTTCCTCTCTCTTCCCCTCCCTTCCTTGGCCCTTCAGTCTTAGGAGCAACAACTCTCCTTCTATCTGTCAAAGTACATTGAGCTTTTGTTAACAACACTATATAATAAATAGCAGTTTTTCTCTGTATATTAAAACTATAGGCTTTCCAGGTGACTATTGGGGGGAGGAGGGGTCAATATTTATTTCCTGAAGCTAGTGGTTAAATTGGGAGGGTTTAAGGGATGGGGGTTTGAGATGGGGAATGTATCTGTTCAAAATAAGAATGGGTCAAATTCATTGTCAAATAGCACAACACGGCCAGTTTTCATGTTGCTGTGTGTTCCCATAAACATGATGTTGGGTGTAACTTGTGTATGGTTAATGGTGATACCATTATATTAAAATGCTACCATTTGATCTTATTCCAGCTACCATCTCCCGAGTGTGGGTTTTTGCATGTGAAATATTCCAATAAAAACAACAACAAAACTTCCTAGTGTATGAAGCAGGATGTGGCTATCTGTGGGAGGAACCTGACCAATGTACCTTATTCCCCAGTCTTCATCCTTTTCTTTTTTCAAAAGTAGCCCTCATTAGAGGTTTCAGGCTCCCACTAAACAAATCATGATCTTCCCAATTTCCCTTGAGCCTAGTGTCTGGATCCTTTCATCTCTCTCATAGCCTTACACATAATAGATGTTTGTTCAATCTTTGTTTAAAAAAAGAAAAAAAAAAAAAGAACAGCTTCCCAGAGGCAAAGATGATCATATATTGATCTTAGGCAAATCATTTCTCTGCTGAAATATGAGAGTTGAAGAAAGGTTTCCAAGGTGCTTTTTTCAGCTCTAAAATTCTGAATTCTGTTGAAGAACCCAAGAGTTGTGATTGGGTAGACTTCTATAAATCCCCTAAACTAGTCCCTTAGCTTTTCAAGTTATAGCTGCTCCTAAAGACTCCTTCCAAGAGCTTGAAATTTTTTTTTGGATCCCTAATCTACCATTTAAGCTATGCTTCAAAGCAACTCCATAACTAATCCTCTAAAACAACTAACACTCCATTGCGTCCAAGAAAAACATCACATATTTTGTGCCTTGTGTCTGCCAGGGCTAATATTCAGAACACATCCATGTAATTGAGCCACTCTCTAAAAACTGGAACTATCCAAGAATTGCTTGTTGCAAGTTGCAAGTTACAAGTTAAGGGAGTTTAACCCCTGAAGAAAGAGCAACAGTAGTCATATGAGACCTGTTTTCCAAAAGATGAGTGGAATGAAACCGTTTGAACAGGTTTTGAGGGTTTTGATGCACTTGACCTCAAGTTGAATTTGAGGCTAGGACCTCTGAAGTCTTCAATTCAACCCAATATTTATTAACCAACTACTTTGTGAAAAACACAGTGTTAAATTAACATTGTAGTTATTAAAGTGATGTGCTCAAGGTCCCATATCTAGTTATCAGCACATTTAGCACCAAAACCTTAATTGTATGGGAATCAATCTAGGCCTCTGAGGGGAGAAGCCAAAGACTATTAGGTTACAGAGATAACTCAAGTCACATAGTTAGCAAGGAACTGTGCTAAGTGAGAACCTGTGTCCTGATTCCCAGCCCAGGGTTTCAGCCCTTGCCTGACCTCACCTCCTGATAACAACTGGTCAAGGTCTGCATCCAACCTCATTTGCCCTTTAAACTGACTTCTCTGGTATGTAAGAGCCTTGTTTCATACAAAATTTTCTTTTCACCTGGGTCCTGTCCCTTTTGGCTACTGGCAGGGAGGAAACATGAATATAGCTCCACAGCACTAGGTTTTAGTTATTGCTATCTGTAATAACCCATGAGAAAACAATGAAACTCTAGGATATAGTGGCTGCTAGGCTACCTTCTAAATCTCTCCAGTCTTAGCTACTGGGTCATGTGTCATGTGATTCCCCAAGTATTCCTCCCCCCACCACCAGATTATATCCTCTTTTTATCCAATCTCAAATTGTTATATCTCTATAAGGACACAGGTTTTAGTTGTGGCAGTAGAAAGTGGGAGAGCTTGAAGATGTTTAAGACTCAATTTAACCCTCTCAGAACTTTATCTATAGTGTAGAGATTAGGCCATTGGCTCTTCTAAGTCAAGTAGAAAAGGGAAGCCTTAAGCTAAGGGACACAGACAAGTAGCTATAAGTGAAATTTATTATATATTTCAAGGAAAAGGAACTTTGTACACAATAGATAATGGATATTTTTTAGTATCATGTATAATTCTCCTCTTATACAATGGATATGAAAATGCCCCTTTATTTCGTTTTTGTTAAATTCAGATTAAAAAAGATTTTTAAAAAAATTTTTCAAACTACTTTAAGCCAATCAACTAGCCAAGTCAGACTTGGGTGATCAGTATAGTGGTGAGATAGAAAAATATAAAATATGGTTGTAGCCATCAAGGAACTCAGTTATTCTCATAAAGTTGGTTCTATTGCCTAGTTACACTGAGTGCTACTCTACAAGATGCTGATTATAAGAGTAGTTTAAAAGAGGGGAAGATTATCATAGGCTGGAATGATCAGAGAAGGGCTTCAAGAATTGTTAGCACAGTATAATGGAAAGGGCACAAGATCAGGAGTCAGAGAAACTGGATTTGAATCAACTCAATTGCTTGTGTGACCTTGAACTGAGAGAGATGAACAGCTTTTAAGGTCTCTTTCAATTCTAAACCCATGACTGATTAGATGGAGTCCTTGAAAAATGAATAAGAAGGAAACCTGATTCTTAACTTTCTGTGGTAGCTTGGCTTTATGTTGAAGAATATATAGATACTCTTCCAAAAAAGTAGTCATAGACTTGTGGAAAGTAGGGAAATATGGAGATGTTAATTTCAATTTTCTGGGTTTTGTTTAAGGCCTATATTTTCTGATGAACGTGGTGGGATATGGGAGTGGGAGTAAAGTCAGAGTGGGAGCCAGATAATAAAATTTTAGAGCTTGAAGAGATCTTTCAGATTATATAGGGCAGCAGTTTTCAGCCATTTCCAATTTAAAGACCCCTTTTGAAACATCAAAAAATTTCACTGACCAAACCATATGGTAGCAATTGTACTTTCAGTAGTTATTGGTTGAGAAAAGACATGATGATAGAAAAAAAAAAAAAAACCACTTGTAAATTCAGTGATGCACTTAATTTACATTTTATTAATCACAATAGCATCTACATATGAGTGTGACAAACTATAGAAAAGGTATAATGTTTGCTTATTTATTGAGTCATGTTGCATATTTTATTGGAGCTAAATAAAAAATTAAAATAACAGTGTTTGGTGTGCATATATGGATTCAGACTCCCTTTGCAATAATCCGAGGGCCTTGGCCCTTAGTCTGGGAACCACAACTGTAGGTCAAAGCCCTCTTCAATTGGGGGGAAAATGAGGCACAAAGTTGTTAAGTATTTTTCATTACATTTGTACAACCTTAGGAAGCTTCTCTTTAAACAAAGTGTCTTTCCTGCACATCCTAGTCATGAAAGGTTCCAATGACAGAAGTCATAAAAGTGATTTTGTTCAACCACGTGCAAACTATTGACATCAAGTGTAATGGCAAACAGAGGCAGATATTTTCCTGAAATGAACATAAATGTCACAGATTATCTCTTGTATATAATTTGTGTTAGAAGCAACATTTGCCCCTTCTGTAAGCTAAATTTTTTTTTTTTTTCCCCTAAAAGGCAATGAAACAGCACATGATACTTAACTGATCTCAAACAGTCTAAGACACTTTTCTGAGCAAGGGTGCCGTAATGGCAAATGAAAAGGCAACGAAAATGTGCTCAATTGAGTCAATGCTATACCCTTGCCTGAATATTTCTTCCATGCTTGTTAAGTAAACCTTTTTGTTAAAGAGGAGCATTTTATTTCATTCTAGTCCCAAATCTGAGCCACCCAATCTGTATCAGGCCTTATCTAAAACAAAGTTCAAATGAAAGGATTTTCTATTGATGCTACGTCTTCAATTACTCTTATTCACAATAATGTCATATTAATTGCATTCAATCCTGGGACATTATACAATAAAATCTCCTTGGTGACTCTACATTATGAAAGAAATTGATATGGCCTAGACTGAAAATTTATTGGAGTCAGGAATCTTCAGGATTCCCCACAGGTCTTCAAAGGCTTGGCATATAACCAAGTCTTGAAACTTCATCTGGACTTTTAAAGCTTATATTTGCCCTCAGCAGCCTCTAGAAATCCTGACCTGGAGTGAAGGTCAGTGCATGCTAATGTATATTCCAAAGGGAGGCGAAGATTAGAGAAAAGGAGAGAGGATGGTAAAATAAACAAAACCGCAGCCTGAATTTGGGAAGTTGATTTTTCAACTGGTATATAGCTAGTGAATTTCATCTTATTCAGTCTAGAGTTCTAGCCTTTTAAATCCTGACCATTGGTCAGTGTGTTAACCCACACATTGGTTCATTGGTGAATTTGATAAACATGTCATCCGAGTCATTGTTAAAACTATTAAATGGGATATGTCCATCCACAAGTCCCAGGGGTCCTAACTTCGTCCTCCTGCCAAGTTGACTCTGGGTCTTTAACTGTTCTTTGACTCCAGTTTCAATTCCATCCCATTCATCATCCTCCAGTTCATCAACCAAAAGGCATTTATTACATATTTACTATATGCCAAAGGCTGTGCTAGGTGCTGAAGATACAAAGAAACACGGCTCGTGCCCTCACAAAGGTTACATTTTAACGAGGGAGATGACACGTAGGTAAGTAAGTATATACAAGATACATATAGATTTGAGGGGATAACCTTAGAGTTATTCCCCAGTACCCAGGTCACAGTTCCTCTGGTTCAGGTGACAAGATGAATTTGGACTCTGCTGCTCCTCCAAGGCATCACGTTCTCGGATTCCATTGTATGCAGGTAGGGGCTAAGTGGTGGGGGCAGGGGAGAGGACGCAAAACTAAAAGGTTACTGTATCTGAGTTCAAATCCTGCCCCAGACACTTACAGAGCTGTGGGACGCTGGGCAAGTTACTTAACCGCTCTGCGGGTTATTCACCCGCAAACTGGAAATAGTAAGAGCACCTGAAAGAAATGCGTTAGCATCCGCAACCATTAGAAAACCTTGACGCATTATATAAAGGCACGCTATTATTAGTACTTATTAGGATTCCTGGGGAAAACATCAGGGATGGGGGGAGGGGGAACCTTGCAAAGCGAGAGATGCATGGGGGCGGAGAGAGGAGATTACAAGGAGTCCGCCCACCTCGCGCCAGGTGCACAGAACGGCCCGAAGCCAGGACTCGCCTAGGTCCGGGGGAAGAGCCCGTCGCAGCCCACAGCCTGCCCCCTCCAGGGCGGGGAGGGCATGTGACCCAATGGCAGGCTTCCCGGGAGGATTACATGAGGTCACTGCCGCGCCGGGAGCCGTGATGCCGAATCACTCCACTCCGGCCCCGCACGCCTATTGGCTGCTCCGCCCTGGTTCTACGGGCGGGGATCCTCCCCTCTCCCCCTCCTCCTATGCTCGGGAACCAAACTTTGCCAGGAAAAAAAAAAACCCTCTAGCTTCGCGCCTGCCCATTGGCTGGTCGAACCGTGGCTCCGCCCCGACAACATGTGGTTCGGCTGAGCCTGGCTCTAGGTGTCCGGGAAGCTTTTGCTCGCCTTAGGGGTGGGAGGATTCCTTGAAATCCCTTTCTCCTTCCCACTTCCCTTATCTGCTTCGAGTTCCTGCCCTTCTGAAGTACGTGGGACTCCTCGTAATTATCTTAATAAATTGTCTTGCGCTGATAGGTACCTTACTTGCTGTTCCTTCTAGTCTACACTCAGTTTCTCCCCCCTTCCCCATGCCGGGAGGTAATTACCCTGATCTTGGATTCCCCAGTGTACTACAGAGGTCTAGCCGAGGCACCCGCTTCTGCACGAAACCTTTCCTGCTCTCTGGGCTGATGGGCCGGACTGCCCCACAAACCACCCTGAATTCATTAAAGCCCAACTAAAACCCTACAGAAAGCTTTCCCCAAACCTCTCAATTTCCGAAGTTTTCTCCTTAACCATTTCCTATTTATTTGTCTATAGCTTGCCCTGTTGGTACGTAGTTCCTCCCGTTAAATGCGAACAGGGACCGTCTTTTTTTTTTTTTTTTTTTTTTTAATAATATTATCCCTTGTATTCATTTTTCCGAATTATCCCCCCCTCCCTCTACTCCTTCCCCCCATGACAGGCAATCCCATACATTTTACATGTGTTACAATATAACCTAGATACAATATATGTGTGTAAATCCCATTTTCTTGTTGCACAATAAGCATTAGATTCCGAAGGTACATGTAACCTGGGCAGACAGATATTAGTGCTGACAATTTACATTCACTTCCCAGTGTTCCTTCTCTGGGTGTAGCTACCTCTGTCCATCATTGATCAACTGGAAGTGAGTTGGCTCTTCTTTATGTTGAAGATTTCCACTTCCATCAGAATATAAGGGACTGTCTTTTTGCCTCTTTTGGGGTCCCCATCGCTCAGTATCTGGCCTGGCACATAACAGGTGCTTACATGTCCCAAACTGATTTATTCTGTATGTAAACTTGCATGCCGACATACTGCCTGCCTCGGTTACAACCCTAACTTAGGATCCCCAAAATGCATAACACGATGTCTTGCACATGGAAGGCACTTAATAAGTGCTTGTTTATTAAAAGCCCTGCTCATTCCCAAAGCACTCAAGTCCGAGTAGTTCAGCAAAATCACTATTATGCCCACTTTACAGTTATAGAAACAAGCCCAGAGAGAAAAGTGACCAAGATCAAGTAGCAGCAGCCTGTGGTTCTCAACTTCTGCTTATATATCTTTTATGCTATGGAGTCTCTCTACTGGTTTGCACTCACTACTTACGAGTCCTTCGTGAGAGAGGAATTATATAGCAGTATCCCTGGAACACCAAACAAGTCCTTAGTTGCCCACAACTTGATTGTCAAAGGTTGGGAACTTCTCAACTTTGTGAGTCCCCATTCCCCATTCTTACATGCTAGGTTCTCCTCTCCTCCCTTCTTCTCTGGTCTCTTATTTCTCTTCTCTTTTCCTTTCCTGTCCTCCCTTTTCCTCTCTTTTTTTCCCCTTCTTTTCTTCTCTCCTCTCTTCCTTTCTCCTTTTCTCCTCCTCTCCTTTTCTTTCCTCTCTTCTCTTTTTCTTTGCTCTCCTCTCTGTTCAGGCCACCAGTTTACCCAGTCCTAGACCCTTGTACTCTGGATGTTTTCCAGAGTTAGGGAACATGGTAGGGTGGAGTGGGGCTATTGAGGGTTTTAACCTCACAAGTGCTCCATCAGAAAACTGCCAGTAGGAAATTGCATAAGCCCTGATCTTCCA
The DNA here is from genome assembly GCF_048593235.1 of Sminthopsis crassicaudata. Taxonomy (NCBI): domain Eukaryota; kingdom Metazoa; phylum Chordata; class Mammalia; order Dasyuromorphia; family Dasyuridae; genus Sminthopsis; species Sminthopsis crassicaudata. The sequence continues at coordinate 510,198,506 of NC_133617.1, forward strand.
TGGGATCTGTCCCTGTAAAGGATTTCGAAATCTCTTTAAATCACTTAGAATACTTTCCATTGTCATACCAGGAAGGTCAGAAAGCTGCTCAAAGACCCAAAAGCCCAAGAACAAGGATAACTTTTGAGAAATTTAAATAGAGAAACTTTGTCTTCTGTTACTTTTTCTCCCTCTCAGTTGAGAAAGGGGTGAGGGATAGGGAGAGTGAAGATCACCCAAAACTCATTCTCCATCCTCGTGCCCAGCATCCCCAGATTATTTCTATCTGAAAAAAGCCTGAAGTACTAAAGACTCAATTTGCTCCTTCTTTCAGCCTGCCACACATTCAGGGCCATCTTCAGTTGTCATGATCTCTATCTTGCCCCTGGACCCAGATGGCTCCAGAGGAGAAAGTGAGGTTGATGGCTTTGCACAGTGCTTCCTCACCTACATCCAATTCACTTGCCTATCATGACATCACCTTTCCCTAGGTCAAAGTCCTCCTTGAGTAGGAAGGACAAACAACAACAAACCTATTGTTGTACATTTACTGGAGTCCTATGGCATCACTGGGGAGAGATAGTTGGTGAAGAGGCCCTTCCCTGCATTCCTCCAAGAATACCTAGGTATGAAGTAGCTCTTGGTTTAATAAAATGAGTGGTCTTTAAACAGAACTACAACCTGCACCATACTTTCCAACTCTAGGATTTTTCCTGTGGCAGACTTTGCTGTCACCACTTTGGAAAGTTGTAGAGGGGGATACTTTTATTTTAATCTTTCTACCTTTTCCTTTTCTAAAGATACTCCTTGCTCCTCCTGTCACCTGCAATACTACACATCCAATCATCTGCTGTTTTAAAGTATAACACTATGTTTTCCAGTCATTCCATTTGTATGTCACTCTTTGTGACCCATTTAGTTTTCTTGGCGGAAATACTGAAGTGATCCTTTATTTCCTTCTCTGACTCATTTCAGGAAACTGAGGCAAACAGGGTTAACAGTGCTCACAGTGACACAGCTAGTAAGTGTCAGAGCCCATATTTGAACTGTGGAAGGGATTTGAAGAAGATTGTTGATAGTCATAATTTAAAAATTGCAATCACTTTATTCGATTAGCTTGGCACAGGGTTAAAGCCTTATATCTCTTCTAAATTCTTCCTGTTGTCTCTTCCCCTACAATAAGACAATGAAGTTTCCTTTAGCTCCAGCCACTCAGTGTCCTTTCTTGCCTATTCATCCTATTGTCTCTCCCAGTCCCCTGCTGGTTTCCTTTGGAATCCTCACATTTCTGGAGGAGCAAGGTCCATAGCTCAATCAATAAGCATTTATTAAACGCCTACTATATACTAAGTCCTGTGCTAGGCACTGGTACTTCAATGCCAAAGCAAAATTGTAGGCCTTTCATGATCATTGCCTTTCACTGTTATCTGAACCTTTTCTTGCCTGGTATCCCTAGGATTCTACGAATTTTCTGACTGACTAAACTCTCTTCTATCTTGAAGATGGGCCTTCCATCTCAACTGGTGCATGCTGATTGCTCGTTATATTGTTTTCATTTTCTGAACCTTCCATAGTATGGTCACTAATGAGCACATTGGACTGGATGTTATTTACGATTTATTTCAGCACAAAGATTCTATTCAAAATCCAAGTTTTCTTTACAACTAAATATACAGCATCAGTTGCCCATCTGGATGAAATGAACTGGCTTAATGTTACAAATTTATTTTGTTATCACCATTGCCCTGCCCATATGGTGTTCTACTCTGATTTTGAGGGAGGGACTATTTCACTCTAGCTGGTCAGCTGGGACTACTGTCATAGTCCTTTTGAATTGGCAGCCAAGTCAGAATCTATTAGGAATTTGGTTCTAAAATCAACAACATCTTAGAATCAAAGGAATACATGCTAACAGCAAACTCAGGGATATGAACCAGCATTTGAGGTAGTTAGTTGTCTTTGGGGAGGTAAAAGGGTGACTATATTATCTGAATTAATTTTTTCTGTCACAAACACTAAAAAAATTATATTTTCATGTACAAAGAACAGGAAAAGAAAATGTGAATCTATTACATGCAGCCTGCTTTAAAAAAAAAATATATATATATATACTAAATTCAGCATGTTATTTTCAAAGCTGTTCTGAGTATCTGAGTTTCCTTCTAAACTTCCTTCTATTCCCTTCTATGCACTTTCTATTTCATAGAATCTTTTATATTGTATTCTGTACGTTTTTTAAAAATTCTTCAATGATCCTCTTTTCTTTTTGGGAATACTATTACTGAGGTCAAAGGTGGTCTCAGTCACTCACCAGCTGTGTGACTGTGGACAAGGTCACTTAATACAATTTATCCTAGTTTCTCATCTGTAAGATAAGTTGGAGGAGAAAATGGCAAACCACTCTGATATCTTTACTAAGAAAACCTCATGTGGGGTCATGAAGAATTGACATGACTGAAACAACTGAATAACAACATAAATTGTATCATAACCATCAACCACAAGTTGTTACTGTTCCCCAGCTGTGAATCACAGCTATTCTCACCAATACAATGATCCAAAATAATTCTGAAGAACTCATAATGAAAAATACTCTACACCTCCAGATAAAGAATTGATGGCACATGAATGCAGATTGAAGCATACTTTTTTTTTGGTTTTCTTTAATATTATCAGTTTTTTTGGTCTGTGTGAGCTAATATGAAAAGGTTTTGCATTACTGCACATATATAATCTATATCAAATTGCATGATTTCTCAAGGAGAAAGAAAGGGAGAAAATTTTAAAATCAAAAATTTTTAAGCATTAAAATTTTTTATTTACACGTAATTGAGAAAAATAAAAATCATTTTTATTAATTTTTATTATTATAGCTTTTTATTTACAAGATATATGCATGCATAATTTTTCAGCATCGACAATTGCAAAATTTGTTCCAATTTTTCCCCTCCTTCCCCCTCCCCCCTCCCCGATGGCAGGTAGACCAATACATGTTAAATATATTAAATTATATGTTAAATACAATATCCATACAGTTATATAAAAATAATTTTTAAAAAAGAATAATCAAAGGAATTGAAGTATGTGTGTCAGTAGATCTGGGTTCTAGTTTAAATTCTTCTACTGACTTCTGTGAGACCCTCTCTGTAGATACCCTCTCTGTATCTTGGTTCCTTTGTCAAATAAATGGAAATAACACTACTTATCTCCCTCAGAGGGCTGCAGTGAGGATGAGGGATAATAGATCTTAAATGAAGTTGCTTTGTAACAATAAATGTATTTATTACTATATAGAAATCTGTGAACCAGATGGGAGCTTGGGCCACCACTGATGCATTCCTCTTTCTTTTGGCCCAACAGAGATGAAAAATGCAATGTGTGCTTATAACTGCTTGACTGATGAAAACCAGATTATGTATTATGCCTTTCAACTTTTCCTTCCAGATCTTCCCTTTCCCCAGACCAGGAGTGAAGTGAGTAGAACTCACCCATTTCCAGAACTCAAGCTTTTCAATTAAATCACTTAAGATTTTTTTCCCAACAGGGATAAAGCATTTATAGACAAATGCTTGTGACTGATTTCCAACCCAGTTCTGGTTCCTGAAAGAAGGGAGGCCGGAGCTTTATTGCACTTCCCACAATCCAAACATCAATTAAGTATTTATTGTATGACTATATTCAGCACATCCTGGCTATGTTCTATGTGGATAGAAATGAAGTGGGGATAGAAATAAATTAGAAGATAAATCCTTGTCCTCAAGAAACTTTCACTGAACCATAGATAGATGTTGTAATGCCTCTACACTTTTCATTAGATACTTAAGAAAAAGGTCTTTTACTTGGTGAGCAATCTTCTAGTGTTGAATCCCTCCAAATTTAGCAAGACCTAATTTGATAAGAACTATTAGAATTTGTTTGTTCTTCTGTAGCACCTAGCACTCAGAATTATTGGCACAAGATTAAGCATTAACATGACATCTTAGTCGAGGAATAAAACAATAAAAATGTGAAATGAAGAACACAAAGAAATTTTTGTCAAAATTTGATAAAGATCAAATGCCAATCTTTAAACACTTATGAAGTACCCACCATGTGCCAGGAACTGTGCTACAGCCCTTTACATGCTTACATAAAAACATTTGTTTTGTGAAAAATAACCATATTTAAAAAAAAAAAAAAAAAGGCAAACAATAGTCTGACCTCAACAAGTTTACAAACTAATGGGGGAGAAAAAAGCAGGAGCACACATAAACAAATATCTATAAAACAAACATTACACAGGATATAGAATGAGAAGGAATTTGAGAAAACTTATAGTTAAAAAAAATGAATTTTGTTAGGGCTTAAAGAAAGGGAAGTCAGTGAATAGAATGGAGGAGGGAAAGGGTTCTGGGCATGGACAACTCTAGAAACAGCAGCTCAGAGATGGAAAGAGACTTTAATGTCTGAGAGTAAGATTTCATCAACTCTTTATTTGAGGATTTATTTGGAGTTTTTTGAGATGATGACTCCCTAACTCCCACCTAGGTGTCTGACTGGCAGGGAGTCTTGGCCCAATTTTCTGTTAGCTATTCATCCTTCCCCCTGGGATTAACCATGTTTACTAAATCAGACATCCCCTTAAAAGGCTTTAGATCTACTGCAGCTCAGAACTACTAAACTAGACTGATTCTCTAGCCTCAGCCTCCCTAGCAGTAGAGACTAGAAGCACAAGCCACCAAATCCAGCCATTTGCTTAACTTTACAGATGAAACACCTGAGGTCCTCCCTGAGTAGGGTGACTTACCCAATGTCACACAGATAGCAGTTAGATTTCAAGCACAGGCCCTGGGACTCCAATTCCAGCTACACTTATACCCCAGCTTAGTCTTCCATTCCACTTCTTTTTCCTGGCTTCTCCAGCTGTGGTTACGTCTCTCCCTGGGTCTCAATTTACTCAAGAAGAGACTGGATTAGAGCAGCTGGTTTTTTTTTTTTTTTTTTTTTTTTTGACATTCTTAAAATTATTGGAACCCCAAAGAACTTTTGTTTTTCTGAGTTATATCTTTTGATATTTGCTGTACTACATATATTGTATTTAATTTATACTCTATCATATTTAACATGTATTGGTCAACCTGCTATGGGAGGGGGGGAAAGGAGGGGAAAAATTAGAATAAAAGGTTTGACAATTGTCAATGTTGTAAAATTTGCCCATGCATATATCTGGTAAATAAAAACTATTAAAATTAAAAAGAAAAAAAAAGATATTTACTGTACTAGCAATTAAAGTTGAGAGAATTTAAATATATTTATTAATTAAAATTAATAGTAGGCCCATTACATGTTTACATAAAGCATTTGTTTTATGAAAAATAACTTTTCCAAAACAAAAAAATTCCATGAGAAGACTGGCATTAATTTACATATTTTTGCATCTCGTTAATTTCTGGTTTAAGTCGAAGACAGTGGGATTCTATTTGCTTTGATATGAATGAGGCATGCTGGTTTGTTCTTCATATATAAAGAAAATTCAGTCTTACACAGATAAGTAGTTGGAAAAGGTAGGTACATTTGACAAAAATAACAACAAAAAACCTTTAGTATGATTCTGAAAATGGATTTCCCTAGGGACCCCAGTTGTCCTCGTACCACAATAGCTCACTCTATCAAGAGTAAAGGTAGAGCTCTGGAAGTGAAGATGGGGGATGACTTGATCTGTCAGTCTACATGGCATTAGCTTAGTTCCTTTCAGGGAGACTCCAGGTGACCTGCCCCACCCTAACTGGTGTGAAGGCTGGCAGGTCTGCTCCCCATTCAAATAAGAATCTTCCTATCTGAGGAGGAGGAGGGAAGAAAGGAATGGAGAGGGGACGAAGCATCCAGGAAGCTGCAAAGCCAGGGTGTTCAGTCAGCCTGGGAGTTCCATAAATTCGGGAGCCGGGGGGAGGGGGGGATGTCTACGCCTGTGCTTCTTTGGGATGTGGGGATGTCTAATGAGGGTCCCAGCTAGGCGAGTTTCCTCGCGTGTCCAGAGTCCCTCAAATCCTACGGCTGACATCGGCCGGAACCCTACAGAGAGGCACGCACTTGGCAAAGCTCCGTGCGCCCTATACCTGGTCACAGCCTAGAGAGCCCCTCCCCCAACGCCACAAATGCTATCTCCACCAGGTCCAGCCTCCCAGCTCCACGTGGTCCCCATAAGCGGACTCGAGCTACTCAGGCCTTAGGTAGCCCAGTAGATCTATTCCTTCCTCGGCTTCAGAACGTCCCTAGAGGTTCAGAGTTGGGGATGGTGCTGTCACTCAAACTGAAGGGCGGGGGGTAGGGGGTAGGATGGGTTGGGGTGGAGACTCCCAAGGACTATGCCCCGCCCCGCGCCCTCTCCCTCCCTTCCCCCTCCTCGGGGTAGTTTAGCGACCAACTTTTAGCGGGCATGGCTCTGGGAGCGGACGGGTGGCTACCCTGGCACTAACTTTGTTTCAGGAACTGGGCGAGGCCACCGGACGCCGGCGGACCCGGGAAGAGTTCGGGGTGTGCACGGTTTCTCCTCCGGGAAGATCTCGATCCATGGAGCGGAGCTAAAGGAAGGCACAGGGACAGGCGTGGTGTGGGAAGAGAAACGCCACCCAGCCCGGAGGAGGCGTCCGGGGTCCAGCGGGCCGGAGGCGGAGGCAGTGGCGGCGGCGGCGGCGGAGCTGCGGATTCCCTCCAGCCGCCAAGATGAATGGCCTGTCTTTCGATGAGACGGCCTTGGATCCCTCCCTGACGCTGAGCGAGTCCAGTGACATCGACTCGGCTCTGCTCAGTGACATCGAAGGTGGGTCCCGGGGAGGGAGGAATGGGTTGCCAGGAACCTCTTCCTTTAACCTGGGCGCGTGGGAACCCGGCTGAGACAGGATGCGTGGCCGGGAGCGCAGCGAGCAGGGCTGCCTGACTGTCTCACCCCCTTCCCCCTCTCCCCCCAGATTGGAGGTAGCCCTCCAGGATCCTCAGCCCATCTTGCTGTTCCCCGGCGTCGAGGGCTTGGGTGATTTTGCGCGTGTCTGTGACTTGGGACTTCCGTGTATGGTTGAGGAGTGTGTTTGCGTGTATTTGTGTATCTCCGCGGGCGCTGAGTCCCTGGAATGTGCGCATAGTTGGGGACTCGCCGTCTGGGGGCACACTTGGAGACTAGGACTCTAATCCCCCCCAATTTCCCGATCCTCTGCCAGACTTGGCGGGGGGGTGAGGGGGACACTCCTTCCTCCCCGGAGGAGCGGTCACGCCTCTTGGGGCTGCTGGAGCGCTAGGGGATACTAAATTGTGCCTACCCTTAGCCCCGCCCCCCTGGGCCCTGGAGCTCATGACGTCAGCGTCAGCAAAAGGGGTTACTCTCGGTCATTCCCTCGGCCCTCCGGAGTTCACTGAGCTGTGCTGGCTGCCTGCTGCCGGGAGTGGGGCGGGGAGTGGGGCAGGAAAGGGGAAGGGGAACATTGGGGATGGAAGGGGAGAAGAGACGAGGAAACGGGACGGAGGGGTGTGGGCTTAAAGCTTATGACTCTCCACTGACGTCCAACCACTCTGTCCTCAGTAAACCGCCCAACCTACGGCCCCGACGGTCTAGATGGGGATTTATTAGCAAATGCTAAGCCAGTGTTCCCTGGCCCTTCCACGTGTAACTCACGATAAGCCCAGAGGCTCAGAGAAGGAACTGGCCTTGAATTATACATTCATGTAGCCCTTTTAAGCTTTGCAAAACACTTAAATCTTCTTGTCTGATCCCAAGCAAAACCTTGAGAGCTTCGCAATTCAGGTTTGGGGCTCATGTGGAGAAACTGAGGCTGGAGGTAGTGAAGGGAGCTAGTGGGATTCTCAGACTCAGGCCTCCGAACTCCAAGTACAGGCCTCATACTTTGTATATGTCAAGGTGCAAGGCAGATCGTTTTCTGTGGGTAACAGCCCCTTCTGTAGAGAAACCTTGTGAAGGTGAGAGAGTAGTTCTGAACTCTTTACTGAGAGAAAACTGTCCCTTTTCCCTCTCAGAGTCAGATTATATTTCTTTAATAAATAGGGAGACTGAGGCACTCAATACTGAATTGGGAATGGCAGATTAGAATGTGGTATATCAGTGAGAGGTAGTTTTCTATTCCAGAACATCTATTCATGCAACAATATACTTTTTATGCAAAGCCCACTGCCTACTGGATAATACTGTAAATAAAGCATTCTACTGGTGATTGTAGGGGTTAGGGGAAGGAGTGGAGAGAGATAGTAAGTTTAGATGAACATTAATAAACTGTCAGGGGGAGACCTAGAGTCAGGAAGACTTGTATTCAAATGTGTCCCCAGACACTAGCTGTGTGATCTTTTTTGTCTCAGTTTCCTCATCTGTAGAATAAGAAGGAAATGGTAAATTACAGTAGTATTTTTGCCAAGAAAACTTCAATAGGGTCATAAAGAATAGAATACAACTGAACAAAACCAATAGCTATCATGTATATGTGCTCCAAGCCTTGGACAATATTGACAAATATTATCTCATTTTATTCTCACAATAGGAGGTAGGCGCTATTATTGTCATTTCACAAATGAGGAAACTGAGGCAAAGAGGTTTACTGACTTGCCCATGATTACCCAGCTAAAAAGTATTTGAAGCTGAATTTAAATTCAAGCTTTCCTTGCAATCTGTCCCGAAATGCATCCACTTTACTACTTAAGATGCCTCTTAACTAGATTAGAGCGATCCCCATTCTTTTGGAGTTTATAGCCAAGTAAGGAAATATACATATAAATGTAAATGTGTAAAAATTACACATATAGGAAATCTTCAACATAAAGAAGATCCAACTCACTTCCAGTTGATCAATGATGGACAGAAACAACTACACCCAGAGAAGGAACACTGGGAAGTGAATGTAAATTGTTAGCACTACTGTCTATCTACCCGGGTTACTTATACCTTCAGAAGCTAATAATTAATGTGCAACAAGAAAATGATATTTACACACATATATTGTATCTAGGTTATATTGTAACACATGTAAAATGTAGGGGATTGCCTGTCATCTGGGGGAGGGAGTGGAGGGAGGGAGGGGATAATTTGGAAAAATGAATAAAAAAAAAATTACACATATAAATGACAATAGTGGCATCTCTGCCTGTTACTCTGTTATAATAATTATAGCTAATAACAACAACAGTATTTATATAGCACCTACTATGTGCCAGGCACTGTGCTAAGTTCTTTTTATTAATATCTCATTAAATCCTCACAACAAGCCTTTGAAGTAGAAGCTTTTATTATACTCATTTTACAGATGGGGAAATGAGGCAAATGACTTGTCTAAAGTCACACAGCTAGTGAGTATCTGTGGCTGAATTTGAACTAATCTCTTCCTCAGATTTCAATCCATTGCATGCTTTATCTGCCTCTAATTCTGTGTCCTCCTGAAAACTGGGTTCACCCAACTAGGGCTAGAGATCTTCTTGACATTGCATGCATAACAAAGGAACAAGCAGGCTGCCCACTGGTTAATTCAAATAATAAAATCCAATGTTACATTCTAAATAATTTACCCCACACCATTCTATACCTGCCCAAGTGATGATCCCAAGGCCTAGGTCTGACTATGTAACTGCCCTATTTCTTAAATTCCAGTAGCTCCTTATCTCTAGGATCAAATATAAATAAATGGGGAAACTGTGGCATTCGATACTGAATTAGGAATGGCAGATTAGAGTGTGATATATCAGTGACAAATAGTTTTTCTATTCTAGAAGATCTATTCATTCTACAGTATACTTTTTCTGCAAAGCCTACTGCCTACTGGATGATATTTAAAGCCCTTTTTACTTTGATCCCTACCTTTCCCAAATTTTTTATGTCACTCCCTCCTAAAAACTATATTTTTCAAGTTTGCTACACATGATAGATACTATATTCATCACCTCAGTGCTTTTATTCTGTCTGATGTCCCCACCTGGAATGCCCTCCTTCCCCATAGTCCCCATATGAATTTATGGCTGATGTCCATTAAGACTTGGCTCATATGTCACTTTCAGAATTCTAGCCTCTATCTAGTGCAGTGGTTCTAGATCTTCATCTACTCCCTGTGTATCTTGTATCTCCCTAATTTATGTATTTTATATATATATTACTTCCCCCATTCAAATGTAATCTCCTTGAGGGCAAAGCCTGTTTTTGCCTTTTCTTTGTATCTCTGGATAATATTTATAAAGCACTTAGCACAGTTCTGGGCACACAGTAACTGGCTGAAGACCTGTGGATTGATGGGCTGATTGATGAATGTGAAAGGAAAAGCTAAATAAAGTTCTATGAGATCTCAAAGGAAAGTTGGGAGTCATTTTCACTTGGGACAAGGAATCATCAAAGATTGCATGGAGGAGGAATTTAGACATTTTGGGGTTGGAGGAAAACTTTATTCCATGCATGGGGAATAGTTGGAGCAAAAGGGGATTGAGAGAGCAGGAAGAAATCCAAGAGATGTTGAGGAGGAAGAAAACAAGCACTTATTCAGCACCTATTATGTCTCTGGTACTGTGCTAAGTGCGTTAGTAAGAGCACATTTCATCTGATCTTCTGGACAACCTTGGGAGGTAGGTGTTATTTTTACAGATGAGAAAATTTGAGGCATACAGAAACCTTTAAGTGACTTTTCCAGGGTCATAAATCTAGTATATGTCAGAGGCCAAATTTAAACTCAAGTATTAACTCCACACTTAGTGCTCTGGACCCACTATGCTACAGAAAGTAGTTCATGTTAAGAACCTAAAGCACATCAATAGGAGTTACATGAGTTGAGGCTTGTAAAGTTAGGTTGTATCCAGATTGCCTGGAGCCTTGAGTGCCAGGATCAAACATTTCTAATAGTTTCTAATAAGTTTTGACTGGCTGCAGGGTGGCAGTGAAGCAGTAGAGATGTGCTATAATCACAGTGGTTCGGTGTTGTGTTCAACTCTTCCTTACCTCATCTGGGGTTATCTTGACAAAGATATTGCAGTGTTTGCCATTTCCTCCTTCAGCTTATTTTACAGATGAGGAAACTGAGGCAAACAGTTAAGTGACTGGCCCAGGATCACACAGCTAGTAAATATCTGAGGCTGGAAGATGAGTCTTTCCGATTCCCAACTTGGTGCTCTATCCACCGTGTTATTTAGCTGCCCCAAGAATATGATAGACTAGTGTGAAGGATATTTTAAAATTGCAATAGACTGAAAACAGGAATAGTTGAGAGGCTGTTTGAATAATCTGGGGGAGAAGAGGTGCCTGCTGGGCATGGGGTTGTGACTGTGGAATTACAATTTTGTGGAGACAGTGAGAATTCTAGGAGGCAGAATGGACCAAACTTAGCAACTGGATCTTAGGGATCTGTGAAATCAATTGATTAAGCTCCAGTCAAGGTCCAGAAGCCCCATGACTTGCCCAAGCTTATACATATATATGAACCCAGGATTCTTGACCCCAAAATATGGTGCTTTTCTTGCTACTCCAAAAGGTAAGAGAGTGAGAGAAAAAGAAGAGTACAATGTGACTCTGAGGTTATGACTCCATGTGGCAGGAGAGTGTATCATCAATGCAACTAGAACACTTGGGGAGGAGCTGATCTGAGGAGGACAAGTTGAGGCCCAGATACTAAGGCTAGAAGGTCAGTGACACAGAGAGTGCTTAATACATTTGTATTGCTTGCTTACTTGACTGATTGATGTGAGTCATCTGTGTAGAGTTTAAATTTGGAAGCATGGAGTGGATGAACATAACATGTGAGGGAGTGAGTCTACAGAGGGAAGGGTTGAGGATTGCACATTTAAGGAGTAGTTGACAGAAGATTCAGAAGGTTGTTTAGAGAGGTTTATTTGGGAAGAACCATAAGAACCCAGCATTTGTGGAATCCAAGTGGGAGAAGAGGATACTTATTTATTAATAATAGCTTTTTCTTATTCAAAATACATGCAAAGATAGTTTTCAACATTCACCTTTGCAAAACCTTGTGTTCCAAATTTTTTCTCCCTCTCTCTTCTCCCTTAGATAGCAAGTAATCCAGTATAGGTTAAATATGTACAATTGAAAAGAGGATATTTAATAAGAAAGAATAATCTACTATGGTCAAGGATTAATGAGAAGGTGAGAAAATGCCTTTGGAATACATTAGATGACCTTGGAGGGTGTAGCTTCTACTGAATGATGGGAATGTAGCCTGACTAAAAAGTGGGTGGAGAGGAAGGATAAAGCTGAAGGATTGATATGGAAGCTCTGTCTTGTGGGGAGGGGGGAATGTGTAAACAAGAAGATAACCTGAGGGAATCAAAAGTTCTGGGAGGGATCTATCTTAGAGGCCTTTGGTGTACATAGAAGTTGGTTTGATTTGGAAATTAGTTCCTAGAAATTGGATTTAATGGTGGCTGAACTCTTGTTTCATTCACTAGATAAGATATAATTAGTATTTTTATTATAAGCCATTTATTATAAGTCTTAAGTGTATAGAGGACATTTGAAATTTGAAGGAATCTTTGCTGAGAGAGTAATGAAAGTAAGTGAGGAGAAAAGAAAAAAATATGTGAAAAGAGCAGGAGAAAGAAGATAAAAGAAGTGAGGAGACAAATGTTAGAGGGTTCCTACATCAAAGTTTCTCAGTGACCTCTTCAGCTCCCATAGGTTCCATTCTCCCTATGCCATGACTTCCAGCCTCTATCTAGGCTAATTTTCAGTCCTATATTACCTCTGGAATAGTTAGTTTCCTCTGGATATTCTGGAAACATGTTCAATTCAGCCTGTTCAAAATAGAACTCATTATCTTTATCCCCATACTTCTCTGTTTCTGTCAGAGGTACCATCATCCTTCTAATCTTCCAGGTTCACAACTTTAGTATTCTCAGTGTCTCCATCTTATTCACCACACACATCCAATCAGTTGTCGAATCTGGATTTTTCTACCTCAATGACATGTCTTGGATAGATCCACTTCTCCTGAGTCCTGTAGCCAATATCTTATTTCAGGTTCCCCTCCTTTGGTGTGCCAGAGCCAGATCTAATGGCTAGTGAGAATTTACTGGTAAATTTTCATCATGAGCCCTTACACTTTGGAATGCTATAAATAAATTGTAAATGCTACAAATAAACAATATGTAAGTAATAATAATAAATATAAATAAATTCTGTAAACAAAAAACTAGGGCACTCTTCCTATTGTACAAAAAAAGTATAATAAATGATATGCATATAAATATAATAATAACAAATATAAGTAAATTATATATATCAAGGCATGATTGTTTTGTCAACTGTCTAGACTGAAAAAAGTGATGGAGAAAGCATTAATAATGCAGATTTTAAAATGTGATGTGTAACATTTATCAGCACATCCCTGATTCCTTGTGCTACTGGAATGATTCCCTAATTGGGTCTCCTGGAAAGAGGATCTGGACCTGGAATCAGGAAGCCTGGGCTTAAATGTGGCCTCAGACACTTACTAGCTATGTGATTCTGTACAAGTCATTTAAGCTCTCTTGCTTCCCTTAAAATAAGGAAACTAACAGTACCTACTTCCCAAGGTTCTGGTGAGGATTAAATAAATTAATATTTGTAAAGTATTTTGCAAACTTTATAATTCCTGGCTAGTATTAAAATTAAATCTCTTTCTTGTTCCACACAGTGTCAAGGTGATTGTTCTTAAGCACTGGTTTAAACCATGTCATTCCTCTACTCAATAAACACCAGGGGTTCCCTATTGCCTTGAGGATATAATACCAACTTTTATTTTTGGCTTTTAAAAGCTGTTTACAGCCTGGATCCAACTTGCCTTAACAGCCTTATTCTTTATTACTTTCTTCTCTACTCTCTGTAGTCCTAACAAATTAGCTTTCTCTTTCTCACATAGCACCCCATCTCCTGAGCCTTTTAACTGACCATCTTCTATTCTGGAAATGTCTTCCTTCTTCCCTCTCTACTTGTAAGAATTCCTCGCTTCCATCAAGACACAACTCAGGTACCACCTGCTAAATGAAGACTTAACTTCTATTAATTACTTTTTTAAAAATTTCTTTTTTTGGGGGGAATGAGAGTGAGTTGGGGGTGGCACAGTGGATAGAGTAACAGACCTGTAATCAGGAAGACTCTTCTAACCTCTCTTTTTAGCTGTGTCATTCTGGACAGATCACAACCTTATTTGCTCAGTTTCCTCATCTGTAAAAGGAACTGGAGAAGGAAATGACACACTTCTCCAGTATTTTTACCAAGAAAACTCCAAATGAAATCATGAAGAGTTGGGCACAACTGAAAACAATTGAATAGCAAATATTTATTTTTTGCATATTTATACATGTATATATATATTGTTACTCTTACATCGTCAGTCCTTAATAAATGCTTGTTGGATTGACTGATGGTATGATTCCTTGAAGGGATGACATTAAGTAAGCCACTATCTTTCTTGAGTTGTTAACATCATCTTTGCAGTGAGAGGGGGTAGATTAGATGATTTCTAAGGTCCCTTTAGATCTAATATCCTAATACTCTATTAATCCATTGACGGGAAGAATAATCTGATGAGATTATTATTGTTATCCAGTCTAACTTTTCAGTTGAGTCTAACTCTTCATGACCCTATTTGGAGTTCTCTTGGCAAAGATCTACCAGTAGTTTGCCATTTCCTTGACCAGCTCATTTTACAGAAGAGGAATCTCAGGTAATCAGGGTTACATGACTTGCTGGTAAGTGCTTGAAGCCACATTTGATCTCAGGAAAATGAATTGTCCTGACTGTAGACTTGGTGGTCTACCATGCCACCTAACTGTCTCATAAGTTGATTATCACTCCCTAAGTTATATTCTCATAAACATATCTAGATTTTCAACTGAGTTTACAGAAAACAAGGGAGAATTGCAGTAGGAGTTTTAAAATAGAGATCATTGCCTTCCTGAGTGCAGGATTCTGGGGATTTGAGCTAGAGAGAGGCATAGATGACCTTGAACTATTTCCAATGTAAGTTTGAGGCAAAGAACTCAACAACCACAAGAATAAAGAATTGTCCCATTCATACCTGAGTGGGTAGTGAGTGTGATGAAGTGTAAAGAAGGTCTGGCATTAACCTCTTGCTCAAGAGTTACCTTTACCTATTGACAGATTTTGTTTTGTTTCATTTGTTTGGCTTGGCTGGGGCCCATTGTGGGCCAACAAGCAACTCTGTAGGCTGATCTGGGGTGAAGAGGAGAATCAGCAGCACTCAGAAAGCAATTTAACCTTAGGGTGAGTGACATGAGTGCCCCAGCCACAAAAGCCTTGCCATCCCACCAGGCCAAAGGGCCATCTGACTACTGAAAGTTTTTTCCAGGTCAAAGGATCTTTATATAGTCTCAGGCTAGGGAGTTGTCCCTCCCTTTAGCTTCTCTTGGCTCTTTCTATTCAGAAGAGACTTTGATGATCTTTCTTACCTTTGCTCCCAAGTCAACTGGGTCATGGAGGCTCAGGATGCTTCTGCATGGCAACTAGAGTGGCAATGAGGAATTTGGAAACTATCTCCACAGTTGTACAAATTAGGCTTCCCCCCTTGCTTTTCATATGACTGTGGCTGAAATGATTTTACCTTTTAATTTTATTGTACTATATTCAATTGTTTTTTAGTCAGAAACAATTCTATTGAAGTGTAAGTTATGGATTTCATCTCCTCTGATGGATATTTGAGCCAGCCTGAGCCATTTATCTCATAAAAGCAAGATATGTACCACAAACTGTCTAAAGCAATAGCCACCAAAATATTTTGGTCCTATGATAGTTCCAAAGGATCCATGTAAAAAATGCTATCCACTTTGAGAGAACTGGTGAACTCTGAGTGCAATTGAAAGCAGTTTTTCCTACTTTATTTTGATTTTTGTTTTGTTTTGTTTTGTTTTTCAACAAAACTAATAAGGAAATACATTTTGCATAAATTCATATTTTTAATGGGCATTATCTCTCCAAGGGGTGGGAAGTGAGGGAGAGAAATAATTTGGAACTGAATTAAATTATTTGGTGCTAAACCCAAAGTAGATCAATGGAACAAACTAGAAAAGCAACAAAAAGAAGCAGTTGAAAATGATAATCTAATGTTTGATAAATTCAAGAATATCAACTTTTTAAAATCAATTACTGGGAAAAAATGGAAAGCAGTTTATCAGAAACTAGGTTCAGACCAATATCTTATACCATATACCACAACAAGCTCAAAATGAATATCCAACTTGAATATAAAAGGTTAAGCTATTAAAAAAATTTTTTTGATGAGAACAAGATCTTACACAACTATGATATGATGAGGTAATGAGAAGGCCTGGAAGTAATCTCTTACCTGAACAAGGAATAGATGAGATCATAAAAAATAAAATAAATCATAATATAAAAGATGAAATTTTGGCTCCATATAGTTAATAAGCTTTTATATGAACAAGGTCAATGAAGATAAAACAAAAACAAAAAACAGAGTAGGGAAAATACTTGCATAAAATATCATTAATGAAACTTTACTATCCAATATATACCAGGAATTTACATATCAAGAGAGCCATTCCCCAACAGAAAACTAATCAAAAAACTATAAATGGCCACATAAAAATATGTTCTGAGTTACTAAATAGTAAGATTAAAAAGTAATTTAAACAAGTTTGGAGCCTAAGGTTGTCTAAGTTGATAGAGATAATATATGGGAAAAGTCAATGTTAGACCATAAAAAATTTAGCACACTATGCACTGTTGGAACTTCAAAGTGCTTCAATCATTCTAGATTTTAGTATGGAATTTCCCCAAAAAAGTGACTAAACTATCCATATCCTTTGGTTTATCAATCCCACTTATGAGTATATATCTCAAGGAAATCAATGACACAAATAAAAAGTCTGATACATGCCAAAATATCCACAGCAACAGATTCTGAGAACAGAATTAGAAACAAAGCCATCAACTCAGGAAAAGATATGTAAAAAGTGATATAGAATGAAAGAGTGAAATCAGTACATACAATGACTACCCAATATACATGAAAGTTGAAGTTGAAGTCTGAATAATGGAAAAATCAGTGGAAGTTCCAGAGATGAGATAATGAAGCATACTTCTTCCCTCATGGCAAAGAAGTAGATAGTCCACTGAATATTCTATATATTCTGAGTCCTGGTCTCTTTACTTGATGTTTTTATGTAATTGTTTTTCTCTATTAAAAGGGAAACTTTAGGGTAGGTTGTGTTTGTAAAGGGTAACAAAGTGTAAATGACTAAGGTCAAACCCAGTCCTGAGACTTGGAAACTGAACTCAAAGCAGAAAAGTAATCGCCCATTTCCTTCCTTTTATTTCCCCCATAAATTCCTTCCTCAGGCCTTGGGATCGATTGAGAAAAAGGGATTTAGTCTTCCATCTACCATCCCCAAAGGCACTGTTTTAATATGGGAACTTTCTGATTATAGATGTGTTTCCTGATATGTTATTACTTTGTATTAAGTTTAATTTTTCAAGGCCTATGTCCAGTGAATTGTAAGTTCCTTAAGAGCCAATACTTTTTTTTTTTTAAATATGCTTAGCAGTTAAAATAGGTTCCTAATATGCAGTAGATCCTTTATAAGTGCTACCTGGGTTGAAGACTTTTGAGGGAGATCAGGACTTTATCCATTGACATAATAGCTGGAACATTTTTAATATTTTCTATAACCAGGGACAGCTAGGTGACAGTAAAAAAAAGAGTAAGGCACAACTGAAAACAACTGAACAGCAACAACACAACAAGAATAGATAGGGGAGGGAGACAGAGAGGGTTGCAGGAAAAGAAAATTACTTCTTTGGATAGATTTGTGACAATTCCAACTTATATAGGCTTGGAATTCTCTAATGTGTTAAGAGAACTAAATTTCAATTCATTTCCACAAATTTACATATTTAAATGTATATTATTTATTAGTTTAGAGTTTTACAAAGTATGTGTATAAGTTTGAAGAGCTCTATTTAGTTTTTTTAATTTTTTTATTAATTTTATAATTATAACATTTCTTGATAGTACATATGCATAGGTAATTTTTTATAACATTATCCCTTGTACTCCCTTCTGTTCCAAATTTCCCCCTGCTTCCCTCCACCCCCTCCCCTAGATGGCAGGCATTCCCATACATATTAAATATGTTATAGTATATCCTAGGTACAATATATATGTGCAGAACTGAATTTTTTTTGATATATGAATGTTGTTGTTGCAAAGGAAGTATTGGATTCAGAAGGTAAAAATAATCTGGGAAGAAAAACTAAAAATGTAAACAGTTTACACTCATTTCCCAGTGTTCTTTCTCTGGATGTAGCTGATTCTGTCCATCATTGATCAATTGGAACTGAATTAGATTTTCTCTATGTTGAAGATATCCACTTCCATCAGAATACATCCTCACTGTTGTTGAAGTGTATAATGATCTCCTGGTTCTGCTCATTTCATTCAGTGTCAGTTGATGTAAGTCTCTCCAAGCCTCTCTGTATTCATCCTGCTGGTCATTTCTTACAGAGCAATAATATTCCATAACCTTCATATACCATAATTTACCCAACCATTCTCCAATTGATGGACATCCATTCATTTTCCAGTTTCTAGCCACTACAAAAAGGGCTGCCACAAACATTTTGGCACATACAGGTCGAAGGGCTCTATTTCAAAAATATTTTTCCAGGTAATCAAATTGTTTTGACTATTTTTTTAAAGAAATAATAGCTCAAATCTGTGATTTTTTTTTTTAATTATAAAATGAATCATCAGTGCCAGTCACATTTCAGTACTTCTTGTTTTTAAGATATTTTAAGATATAATATTTTATACATAGCAGGCTATGTATAAAATATAGTGCTAAGTGTTGAAGATACCATGACTAACAACAAAATAATTTCTCCCTTGAACAAGGCTTATATTTTATTGGGAAGATATAGCATGAGTACAAGTAAGGATAGGAACTGGATCTCTTAAGTCCATTAGTGTAGGGAACTTTCAGGTGAGGAAAATTCTTCTACCAGTGCATGTCAGCACATTCTTTGCAACTTTCTCATATCAGTTAAGTGACTTCCCCAGGATCATATAACTTCTGCTTATCAGAGTTGAGAATAGAATTAAGTTCTTCCTGGATTGAAGGTCTGTTTTCCATTTATTATACCATGTTTCTTTTCATATATGTAAAATTTAAAAATACAACACAATTTCAAGACAGGGGCAAATGGTAGACATGGAGTCAGGAAGGTCTGTGTTCAAATTTGGCCTCAGACACTTACTAGGATTTTGAACAAATAATTTCATACTTCTTATCTCAGTTTTTTCATCTATAAAATGAGCTAGGAAAGGAAATGGCAAATCACTCCAGCATCTTTGTCAAGAAAATCCCAAATGGGCTTATGAAGAATTAAACACGACTGAAACTACTGAACACCACCAATATCAAGATAGAGAGAGGTGGCTTTCCAAGGTCCAGGGGATCTAGAGCCCAATGAAGAAGGATCAGAAAGAAAAAAAAAAGTCCAAATTTTGGTCCCTTTGAGATGGAATTTCCTTTATTTTTCAGTTTTCATCTCTTTCCTCTGTTTTTATTTTCATTTTCCTTTGTTCCCTAGCTGTCTCTCATGCTTGGAAATGAATTTTGCCTATCATTTAATTTTAGGGGGGTTCAGGGGCCCCAGAGTTCAGGCTTCTAACAGCTCAGGCTCTCAAACATCACAACCAGCTTCATTTGACATTTCCTGGGACTTTCTACTGCTTCTTTGCTCCAGATGCTGATGAGTAAAGGTCTTTTTAGTGCTTGATCTCTAAGTAGATGGGCTCTTAACTAAGGAGAATTAGTTCCCACCAGCTACACTTGTTGATTTATCATTTTTATAATAGCTGGTCACTCCTTAGATTAGGGACAGGAGTAGGACTGATCCCTTGGAGCCTAAGGATCTCTACCTCCCATGGATTCCTTCATTTTCCTCTTTTAGGAAATGAGAAAGTAGTGTAGATAGTATTGTTGGAAAAGTCATTTCTTTGGGGCAGCTAGGTGGCGCAGTGGATGGAGAACCAGCCTTGAATTCAGGAGGACCCGAGTTCAAACTTGATCTCAGATCTTTGTGTCTTTGATACACACATTCTGTCTCAATTTAACCCATCAAAAACATATTGAGTGCCTTCTGTGTGCATAATATTGTTTTTAATCTCCCTGTCTCAACCACATATGCATAGTCTATATTGAATTGCTTGCATTCTCAATGAGAAGGGGTGGAGAGGAAGGAAGGGAGAGAATCTGGAACTCAAAGTTTTAAAAACGGATATTTAAAATTGTTTTTATATATAACTGGGGAAAAACAAAATACTAAATTGCAATTTGTTTCTGTCTCTATCTTTGCTGATGTAGAATCTGTCTTTATTTTTCTCCTATTGTTTTTATACACACGTACACATTTCTTTCCCTTTTTCTGCCTACATACATGCTGTTTTTCTAATACATGTGAATTTTCTGTTTCTGATATCATCATCATTATCATCAATAGAATTTATATAGTTCTTTAAGGTTTGCAAAGAACTTTGAATGTTAGCTCATTTGATCCTCACAACAATCCAGGAAGATTGGTGGTATTATTATTCCCATTTTAAAGATAAATAATATTAATAGTTAATAGGCAAACCACTCACCTTCTGTTTGCCTTCTGTTGCCACTTACCTACAACCATAACAGCACCTGCCTTTCAGGGTTATTTTGAGGCTCAAATGGCAATATATTTGTAAACTATTTAGCACATAGTAGATAACTTAGTAAATGCTTATTCTCTTCCTCTCCTTCTTTATTAAAAAAAAAAAATTGATTCATTTTCCTCTCTTTTTACTCTTCTACCACTACCTACTCATCCACTCTCAATTAAAAACTCTTTCTTCTAAAAATATAGCAAAAACAAATCAAGATATTGACCATTTCTTGATATGCATATTTGATTCTAGATTTCTAGTCCATCATCTCTCTGCCAAAGGGTGGGTGACATGATTTACCATTAGTCTTCTGATATTATGTTTGATTGCCTTTTTGGGTAAAAATTTCAAGATATTTCAGAAATTTCTCCCCTCACATTGTTATGGTGGTCAGATCCTACAGACATGTGAATCTGTATATTATTTGTCATTTTTTTTTTTTTTTTTATCCATTGCCCAATTGATGAGCATTTCTATCTTTGGCTATTTCAAAAAAGTACTGCTACAAATATTTTTATACATATAGTTCTTTCTCACTATCCTTGACTTCCTTGGCCTACATGAATCAAAAGGTATATACATTTTTTTTTAAATTTCTCACCTGTTTATTTCTTTTTTATTATTATTAATTTTATAATTATAACTTTTTTTTTGTAGTACATATGCATAGGTAATTTTTTTTTTTTACAACATTATCCCTTGTACTCCCTTCTGTTCTGAATTTTTCCCCTCCTTCCCTCCATCCCCTCCCTTAGATGGCAGGCATTCCCTTACATATTAAATATCTTATAGTATATCCTAGGTACAATATATATGTGCAGGACTGAATTTTGTTGTTGTTGCAAAGGAAGAATTGTATTCAGAAGGTAAAAGTCTGGGAAGAAAAACAAAAAAAATGCTCACAGTTTACACTCATTTCCCAGTGTTCCTTTTCTGGGTGTAGATAGGTATATACAATTTAATAATTTTTGGTATAGTTCCAAATAGTTTCCAGAGCAGTCGAACCAGTTTACAACTTCCCACAGTTTTACCAATTACTGCTTTTTTTCCTTTTTTTTTTTTTTTTTGGTCATATTTTTCAATCTTATAGGTGTGAGGCAGCACCCTAGAGTTGTTTTAATTTTTAGTTCCCTTATTGTTGTGATTTTTTTTTTACATGGATGTTCTAAATAGATTATAATCTTTTGAAAATTCCCTGTTCCTAGAGTTTGACCAATTATACATTGAGAAAAGCTTATATTCTCATGTTATTTTTATTATTGTATCAATTGTGTGTGTGTATGTATATATATATATATATATATATATATATATATACATATATATATATATATATGATATTAGACTTCTTATCAGAGAAATTTGCTATAAATGTGATTTCTAAGTTGTTTCCATTCTGATTCTAATTGAGGTAAAGCTAGAAATAATATAAATTGAAAATAATCAACAGATGGAAGGTACTTGAATTAACAGGGACTTCTTGTAGAAGATGGGATTTGCCTTCTAGAGGTTTATGGCTATAGTTCTTATTGGAGCAGCTCGACTTTGGACCATGCTAGTTTCAGACAGGGCTTTCAGGGCATGTATAGGCCCCCAGGTATGTTGGTCTCTGCCTCTTTCACTGTGCTATCACTTGCCCAGAGGTCCAAACTTCAAGATTCCCCCCCCCCCCCCCCATGTTAATGCCTGCTGGCTAGACTCACAATTTATCGACAGTCTCCTTGAAATGCTGGCCTTGGCCTACTTTCCATATTCTCAACTAGAAGGCGCCCTCAGACACTAGGCTGATTCTTGCTTTAGTTCTGATCTGCCTGTGATGTTCTTTAGGAGATGGGAAGTACAGAGGTCAGAGTTGTTTTCCTTCTTTTATTTTTAAAAACAAAAAACAAACATGGTCCTCTACTTCATTGCTAATAGATGTTCCTCAAGGCAGCTGTATTTGCCTAGAAATCTTCATATAACCATTTTAACTGGAAGTTTTCCATTCCCTTTTTCTGTTCTTCTCTTCCTACTGATATAGTAATCCTTGGTCCTAAAATAGTTAAGCTCATACCAAAACTGGAAGGATTTTTCTGCCAGCTACTGCAGAGCTTCGAGTCAGAGGAAAGGAGGTTGGAGTAATGACCTAGCGGAAAAGACACAAGGAAGTAAATCAGATACTTAGAAACATAATATGACCCGGAAAAGAGTGGGATTTCAGAGAATTATCTAGTCCTTTCCTTTCATTTTACTGAGAATACCAGAGGCCAAAGTTCTTTGCCCAGAATTATAAGGAAAGTCATTTGAAAAGCCAGGACTAGAATCCAGGCCTGTTAGATCTGTAGTTGGCATTAGGATCACTGGTCTTGGCTTACCTGTGAGCTGTACCATACTGCTCATACACTACAGCTGATAGAGGAAAAGATACCACACAGAGTCAAAGAGGATAAGAAAAGTGAATAAAGAGCAAAATTCAGGATGCCATGTCTGTGGTAGTAACAGTCAGGTTAAAGGTTTCTCTTCATAGAGTCTTCAGGGAACATTTGTCTTTATGGCACAAGGTCTATAGTTTTGAGATCTCCTACCCTAGAACAGGGGTGAATGGCTTAAGGCATAGTAATAACTCACATTTATAAAAAATAATTTTAAAATTATTTTTCCTTTATAATATCCCTGAACTGTCTCCATTTTACAAGCGCAGAAACACTGAGAGATTAAGAGACTTAACCAATCATACATACTAGGAAGTGTCAAAACTAGGACTTGAATCTATTCCTATTTTTTCTAAAATTTTTTTTAACATTTTGTTGCTGCTCTTTATTTTTTAATATATCACTCTTATTTTCTAATTAATATTCCATGACCCAATAAAAACCCTATAATAATGAATGATTATAATCAAGCCCCCCCCCAAAAAAAAAAAAAACCCAGCACATTGACCCAATCTGAAAATATCCATCTTTGGTCCATGCTTATTGGTCCATTGCTTATTGTCTGACAGCTCCCTTCTTCTGGGGCTCTTTCTACTGTCTACCTGTGGAGCAACTATCATGGTTTTCCCCTAATGATAGATAACGAAAATAAAACATGTTCCCAATCATATCCCAATCAGTGACATATTTAGCTGTCTTACAGAAAGAGGAATGACTGAACATTTGAGCCCCTTTACTCAGCTACAAACAGATGGCAATATATTTGCCAGAATCCAGGGACTAGGTCTGCCGGTAAGATCTAGCCAGCCAGAATGGACAGAAAGCCTCAGATTGCACAGCTGAGTGGGTAGGAAAAAAGGAATGCTAAAGAACATTCAAAAGTTAAAGTAGCAAAAGGAGAGGTAATTTTTTTTTTTTTTTTTTTTTTTAGATAATAAAGCATAATTTTGTTAGGCAATGGAAGCTTATTAGTTGTCCAAGTTTATGAGCTTTGAATCATAAGATTAGAGTAACAACAAGAAGGGAACAGGTGTTTCAAAGTAACTACTTTGTGCAAGGTGCTTGTTAAATGCTTTAAAATATCTTATTTGATCCTAACAAACACCCTTGGAGGGATTGGTGGTTTTAGAATCTCCTTTTATAGCTAAGAAAATTGAGGCAGGCAGAGGTTAAGTGACTTACTTCCAGGCCACTTTGCTGGGAAATTGTCTGAGGTTGGATCTGAACTTAGATCTTGTGACTCCAGATTGTGCATTCAATTTAGTTCATTGTGTCACATAGCTGTAAAGGAACTTAGAGATCTTGTAGACTGTGCTTTTTTCTTACTGTATAGAGAAGGAAACCGAGGTTTAGAACTCAGGGTTTTTGATTTGTATTCCATTATGTTGAAGAGATGAGTTCTCATTTAATAGAGAGGGAAACTGAGACTCAGATTCAAGGACTTATCCAGGATTACAAAGATAGTAAATCACAGAGCCACTGTGCTACTCTTCACCCATAGCTGGAAGAATGTTTGGTACCATGGCTTAGCAGGCCAAAATTTTTATTTCCTTTCTTGTGCCATCTTGGTGATGAAGACTATTGAGTGGAGGGAAGTACAGAGGCAGGATATTGAGGAGCTCTCCCTGCAGGTTGGATATTGGCAACTCACAAGTGGTAGGGAGTGAGTTCCAATGCTGGTAACATTACCACATGCATTAAAAATGGCTGGTCTGCGGTTTTGTTAAGTGTGGCCAACCAGGCCCTCTATTGCCAAAATGGTGACTCCACTTGACCAACATGGTCAGAAATCCAATGCTGAATGAGTACTCTGTGAACAAGTTGAGAGCCATGTTGGGAATGAAATGAGTGAATGCCTATGGTTAGAGTTTGATGCTGAGACTGAAGTCCAGAGTTTAAACTCTCTGAGTTCCACTATGTTTTATGTTCTTCAACTACAGTGACTATGTCATGGACACTAGTGACCACAGTGGGGGAGAGAGTGTAGTTAGATCAATGCAAATATGTCCTCATTCCTGAAAGAATAACTCAAAATGACTAACAAATGAACAATGATGTGTCCATAAATAATACCCATAATGGTGGGATCCCTAATGGCACACCTTATCTCACATTACCTGTATAGTGTAATAAAAACATGTAAGTGGGAAGGGCGATACCTTGTTTTGTCTTGTGATGTCTTGACTTGCTCAAGAATTGGATTTATGGAAGTACACCTGGACGCCCAGCTCTGGCTCCTTGGATAATGTTATAGGACTGGTTGACAGAAGAGCAGATGGATGGAATATTGTCAGATGTACAATAATAATTCATGTGCCTCAAAATCCAAAGGTAATACATAATTATAAATAAATATTGAGGGGGGTCTGCACATGGAATAGAAGAAACAAAAGGGAGGAGATATAGTTTTCTCTTTCCATTCCCACCCCCACTACTCAAAAGGCTAGTTATATTTGGGGTAAGAGAAATATGTAAACCACATTTGGAGGAAGGTTGGATGTTGAAATTATCCTTGCTGGGCCAGGGAACGGAATGGAAAAATACTAGAGTGGACATTGACTTGGATTCAATCCTGGTTCTGCTACTTATTAGCTATATGACTTTGAGTTAGTGAATTAGCTGGTCTGAACCTCAGTTTCCTCAATTGCAAAATAGGAATAGTAACATTGTAAGACCTGCCCTGCTTCCTGTGGAAGGTTGTTGTGAGCACTTTGTCAATGTCAAAGTAAATATAAGCTGTTACTTTTAATGATTTCCTCACATTTGTTTCACTCCTTGTTCTTTTCAAGTGTTTTTGCATTTACCACCTTTGTGGTTATGGTGGCAGAGCACCCTAGACTTGGAACTGAAGTTCTTTAACTCAATTTCCTTGGCGACAATAATTCTTGACTACTTATCTCAGAAGATACAAAGAAAAAATGTATTTAAAATGTTTCATAACTATAAAGAGCTACATAGGTGTTAGTCTTTAACAGATGAGGGAGCATCAATGATGGAGGTGGGGTAGGGCAGGGCATTCCTTTCTATTTAATTAGACAATCACAACACCCCTGCACAGAAAGCAGGCCAGAAGTGCCACATGAGAACACTGAGACCTAGAGTTTTATTCGAAGAATGCAATGCCAGTTTGCTGCCTTTCTGGACTATATGGTGCCTTGAGACTTTTTTCATTGTCAAGAAGTGAGGGAAGAAGTCAGTGTTTCTTAAATGGAAAACATGAAGTTTTACTTGCAGAGGGATATTTAAAAAAAATTTTATTATAGCTTTTTTATTTACAAGATATATGCATTGACAGTTGCAAAACCTTTTGTTCCAACTTTTCCCCTCCTTCCCCCCCACCCCCTCCCCCAGATGGCAGGTTGACCAATACATGTTAAATATGTTAAAGTATAAATTAAATACAATATATATAAACATGTCCAAACAGTTGTTTTACTGTACAAAAAGAATCGGATTTTGAAATAGTGTACCATTAGCCTGTGAAGGAAATCAAACATTCAGGCGGACAAAAATAGAGGGATTGGGAATTCTATGTAGTGCTTCATAGTCATCTCCCAGAGTTCTTTCCCTGGGTGTAGCTGGTTTAGTCAGAGGGATATTTTTAAAGCTTTTGTTTTAATAAATGTGAGGGAAGGGCACCCTTTAGAAAAGGAGAAAGTGATTTTTGCTAATAAAAAAGCTCAGCAATTAGATGGCAAAGTGGATAGAGCATGGGCCCTGAAGTCAGGAGGACCTGAGTTCAAATGTGGCCTTAGACCCTTAATCTCAATTGCCTCACCAAATATATATATATATATATATATATATATATATATATATATATATATATATATCCCAAGATTTGGGGGTAGAGGGTGAGATGGGTGAGTAGATATCATGGGTCAAAATCAGGGATGTTAGGGGCAATATGAACTCAACCAAGCCAAACAGGGCTTCCTTACCTAGGGTGCCTATGTAACCGCTAAGATATCCTTCTAAATCAGAAAGTTATTCTCTTGCCCTCCTGAAATTACTTTGTATAACTTTTATATATATATATATATATATATATATATATATATATATATATATATATATACACATTATAGCCATTCATAAGTTATCTTGTAGGCTTCTTTAGGCAGGATGGGTTTCTTTTTTCTTTGTATTTCTAGTGCCCAGTACCATGTAGGTAAGACCTACTATGTATCTGGGAATGCACTAAGTGCTTTTGAAATGTTACCTCATTTGATTCTTACAACCCTGTAAGGTAAATATTGTCATGATCCCCAATATGCAATTCACAAAACTGAGGCAGACAAGAGCTCAGGATCCCACAGCTAAGAAGAATCTGAGGCTGAATTTGAACTTAGGGCTTTCTGATGACAGTCCCAGCACTCTATCCACTGTGCCACCTAGCTTAATAATTGTGTTTTGAACTGAATTAAATAATTATGTAAACAAGTTTAGATGAGAGTCACATTGCTACCACCAGACACCCTATCAGTAAAAGGCTTAAGTTTTTTATGATCCTGGGCTATGCATAAGTGATATTCAGGAAATGCTTTCTGACGCATCAAAAGACTAGTGTCTTAGATTTCTTAGTTTATGAGGACCAAAGTGGAGGCATCAGGAAGGAAGGTTTTGTAAGAAATAAAATATTTTCAAAGCATGGTATTTAGCACCAGCAATACTATGAATGACATAGCAGTAATGACCAAATGTTGAATTGAAACCATTCAAGAAAAAAGAGAAGTGAACTTTTTTTTTTTTTTCCCTGAGTCTGGGGTTAAGTGACTTGCCCAGGGTCACACAGCTAGGAAGTGTTAAGTGTCTGAGACCAGGTTTGAACTCGGGTCCTCCTGAATTCAAGGCTGGTGCTCGATCCATTGCGCCACCTAGCTGCCCCAGAAGTGAACTTTCAATCAGAGAAAATGAAAATTAGAAAAACAAAAAACAAGAAATTGGGCAAGAAAATTCATCTATATAGTTTTTAGATTGTGGTGCCACTATAAAATTGCATTGTTTTGGAAAAAAAAACACAAGCAGATAATTTTTTATAACAGAACAATTTAAGGGCAGCTAGTTGGTGTAGTGTATAGAGCACTAGCCCTGAAGTCAAAAGGACTTGAGTTTAAATCTGGTTTCAGACACTTAATATCATCTCATTTGGTACTTACAACAACTCTTTGAAATAGATGCCATTGAGGAAACCAAAACAGATTAAATGATTTGCCCAACTTTACACAGCTATTATAGTATCTGAAGCCAAACTTGAATTCAGATATTTCTGACTCCAGGTACTGTGTTCTTTCAAGGCTTCTTGACCAAGTCCCTCCCCTCAAGCCTCTCATCTATGTCAATCCCTTCATTTTATAAAAAAGGAGACTGAGTCTCCTTTCAAACAGCTTCAATGCCTTCCTTTTAATGTTAATATAAATCCGCAAGCCTCTTAGTTTGGGATTTGAAGCCCTACACAAGCTGAGCACCTTTCTTTTTTTCAGGGTTGATTACACATTATTCCCCCTCTTACATTTCACATTCCAACGAAGCTAATCTATTTGCTTCTCAACCACTCAACATGCCATCTCCTAACTTCTACAAGAAGCCTTTGCCCAGGTTCCCCTTCTCTCTCTGCTCCCACCTCCACATGCCAGAAATAATCTTCCTTCTCACTTCCATCTCTTGAAACTCTTGGCTCTCCTAGGGTCAGATAAGGAGCCATCCACCTCTCAACTAAAGGAGGCTTCAAATTCTTCCAGATTCCACCCACCCCACCTCTACTCCAAACTTGGTATTTTTTTAACTTATCTTCCTGCCTGGTGCTTTCCCCTCTACAGAATGTAAATAGCTAGCATTTATATGATGATTTAGAAGTTTGCCCTGGGTTTTACTTTATTGTTTCAGTTATCTCCATCACCACTCTTGTCTCATTTTACTGTGGAAAGGGAGGCTGGGGGATGGGAGGGAGGAGAAAGGGATAAATGCTTCGAAGAGGGAGTGATTTATCCTGAGTCACGTAGCTGATAAGTGCCTATAGGCTGAATGGATTCACTCTACTCTCAAATTCACTGCCCAAATCAAAGTTTCCAGACATCCATCCAGCTCATAGAAGGCCTTAATAAATGCTGCTTAGATTGAAGTGCACTGAGGACTGTGAGTTGTCCAAGGTCTTACACAGTTAGGAAAAGGAAAGATTCCTGATTCCCAAACCTGTGCTCTTTCAGCTGGGCTAGACACTATAATAAACTATTTTCTTATAGAATGAAGTGTGAGAGAGTCGGGAAAAGATGGGTGAGTTGGGTAGAGAAATGGTACTGAGCAATGGCCAGCTCCCAAAATATTTCCTCCCATCCCTGTCCCCACTTGTTTTCTGATAAACTGAACTTCTAGCATTATTAAGTTGCTATCTTCTGGCTGATCCTCTTCTAAAAATGTAGACAACCCCGGGAGATATAAATTCCCTGGGAGCTCCAAACCTTTATTTCATACTTTAATGATCACAGATGTGGGATCCCCTTCTAACTATACAATTCATTTCAGCTCAACAAACATTTATGATAGCGTTTATACAAAAGCACAGACGCTGCCCTTAAGAAGCCAACATCCTAGTGGGATGCTAGTGGGGAAATATACATACACATACACACATACATACATATGGCATCATAGATATCATGTACATAGATTAAAAAGTAACTTTTAGTTAGATAAGAGAATGTGGTTATGATAACTATAAGTTCACCTAGCAAATTGATAAAGGGAGGTTGGGCTAGGTTTACTAAGCTGGCAAGTAGTCATCAGGCACATATCAACCACTGGAGAGGGCAGAGAGGAATCAGGGAATTCTTGGAGGAAGAAGTACCTGGAGCTCAACAGCTAGATATGTAGTGGTTAGAGCATTAGGCCTACACTCAGGAAGATCTTAAACTATCTGTGTGATTGCTTGCTTGTTTTCTCAGCTGTAAAGTGGGAATTAAAAAAGCAACTACTTGTTTTGAAAGTAACAAATAGAATTTATCATATACTCTTTTTCCTGAAGCATTTGGGGTTAAGTGACTTGCCCAGGGTTACATAGCTAGGAAGTATGAGGCTAGATTTGAATTCAGGTCCTCCTGACTTCAGCTGGTGCTTTATCCACTGCATCACCTCGCTACCCCCAACATTTACTTTTAAAATTCTGAACTTAAACACCAAGAAAAGAATTCCACACATATAGCAGAACATACAAAAAAGGATTCTATATGAAACTGAATTTCTATTTAACTCCACTTGCTTTTTAAGACTATATAATTGGGGCAGCTAGGTGGTGAAATGAAGAGAACACCAGCCGTAAAATCATATTTGAACCTGAGTTCAAATATGTTCTCAGACAATATTTCCTAGCTGTGTGGCCCTGGGCAAGTCACTTAACCCCAATTGCTTCAGGAAAAAGAGTGTATAATAAATTATATTTGTTACTTTCAAAACTGTCCTTGCCTGTGTCCCATTCTAAGGAAGAAGTAATAATCTACTTTGATTGGAACATAGGGTATGGTGGGGAATAAGGTTAACTAGACTGGGAAGAGTCTGTTGGAGGGATTTAAATGCTAGGGTGAAGAGTTAATTTTATCCTAGAGGATAGGGAGCTGATGAAGGTTTTGGGGAGAAATTGCAACTCGTGTATTCTTTTAATCCTGTGTATTTCTCAAAATATGTGTCTTGTTTTTCAATGACCATCTATCCAAGCATGCTGAAGGCATAAGGTCTTTTGACATCAAGAGGGTTACTGTGTAGCCCTCATCTGCCCCATCTATTTTCCCTCAGGCTTGCTTTATGATTGGCTCACTTTTCTCATTTTAGTTTTCCTGGATGATGCAATTCATGGGCAATGCCATCAGATAAAATTTGAGTCCTTAAGATAGATCTTTTAAGGAAGACCAACTTTGTCTCCAGTATCTATCTTTACCTTCTTTCGGAGTCTAAATTTCAAAGTTGAAAAATGGGAGAGTACTACAGAACCTGGTAAGTGTAGTAACCTTACTAGGTTGCAAAACAATTTGCATACAATATCATTTGAATTCCTCCAGGCCGTTCTAAAAGGTAATCTTCCTAGACTTTGTCTTCCTCTTTTTACCCTTAAGGAAATTTCTGACAGACTTGACTGGCTAACGGTCTTGCTAGCAGATACTAGTGGCCAAGTCAGAATTTGACCTCAGATTATTACACTCTTTCATTATTGTCTGATGCTCCTCCGATTCAGTTCAACAATAATGTATTATATGCTCACTCTGCACAAGATTTATGATTTAGTAACAGTATGTAAAACTCAGTATGCATCCATGTTACCTTAGCGGTTTGGGGAAATTGTAAAGCTCAAACACTTCCTTCTGAATACCTGGATGTAATTTACCAACTTTAATTAAATGCTTACTATTTGCTAGGCCCTATGCCAAGCTCCGGGGATGCAAAAAGAGTCAAACCTACCCTCCAGGAGTTTATAGTCGAATGGGGAAGACTACAGGCAAGCATACTAAGCAAGCTACATGCAAGATAAATTTTTACTAAATATTTCAAAATGCCAGGCAGCGGAACTCTGCAGTTTACTTAATTTCCCCGTCTTTGTCCTCAGTTTCTCCACCTGCAAAAGTTATAAACTCCCATCTGTAAGGCGTTATTAGTCTTCGAAAGTGTACAGTTCTCAGGATGTTGTGAGCGGCTTGGAAAAGTTTATTCCTTCCCCCCAGGAAATGTTTTTTTATTTTCTAATCACTCTAACGTTCCCTGAGACACGTGATAGGCTCGAGGGCTTTGCCTATTCTATACTTATAGCCTCCCAGACCTCAGTTTTCCTGATCTTTAAAATGAAAGGGATTGAACTGAGCCCTCCTATATCCAGACGGTGGTGGAGTGATTAGCGTCTACAAGATGAGGGGCTTAAAAACCGGCCCCCATTCTAGGCTTTGCTATCTGTTTAAGTTCGTGGAGCCTCTGGGTGTTGTTATTTTTCCTTTGGGGACTCAGTATTGCGCTGGGAATACTGTAAGCGGCTAATAAGGCATTCAGCACGTGGATGCGCGAATGCTGTCCAGCCAGTGACCGAGAGTAACCCGGTTCCACCCCCACCCCCAATTCCTGACTGGGCGGAGGGCTGCTGCAGAATGCCCGCTAGTAACCCCGGCCCATTCACCTTTGCCGAGGAAGTGGGGGGGAAGGGGGAGAGCGTCGTGGCCTCGGGGCGGGGCGGTAGCCAGGCGGGCGGGGCGGCCACTGATTGGTGGAGGGGAATCACCTCATGTTCCAGTGGTGATTCACTATTCCAGGGTTCACTTCCTCCCGGAGGGAGCGGGAGAGCCTGGAGAAGGGGGAGGAAGACAGGAGGTGAGGGGCGGGGTTAAAGGGAGGAGGAGGGATATGG
Organism: Sminthopsis crassicaudata; assembly: GCF_048593235.1. Taxonomy (NCBI): domain Eukaryota; kingdom Metazoa; phylum Chordata; class Mammalia; order Dasyuromorphia; family Dasyuridae; genus Sminthopsis; species Sminthopsis crassicaudata. The sequence continues at coordinate 510,230,947 of NC_133617.1, forward strand.
GGCGGGGTCACAGAAGGAGGTTGGAATGGAGGAGGAGAGAGAGGGAAAAAAAGTGCCTTAAAAAAACCCGACCCAGATGACAGTTCTACTTTGTGTCTTATCTTTTAGTGGGGTGTTGTGCGTGCGCAGCCGGAGCGGCGGACACCGCGGCCACGCTGCGGGTGCCGGGGCCAGGGACCCGGGGCAAGCGGGCGCGCGCGGGTGGGGGGGGGGGCGCCGTGATGGACTGCACTTTTGAAGGTATCAATCTCTCCCTACCTCTCCTCCCTCCCTCCACCCGCTCCCCTCTACTTGCGAAGGACTGCGTCCCAGGAGCAGGGGACCCCGTGCGCCACGGAACCCCCTTTTTCTCAGCACTTCGTTCTTGCAAGCTGGGGCAGGGAAGGAAGGGGTGACGGAGCACGCCCCTCCCTCACTCACCCATCATTCCCCCTACCCCAGTAAAATGAGTGAGTGAATAGGGTGAGGGGTGAGGAATAGCTGCCCCTTGGTTCCTTCTCTCCCCAAAACCCACTGATTTGAGGAGAGAGGTCGGTTTAGTCTTTCTCGCAGGGGAAGCGGATGGTGATGGGGGCCTCCTGGCAGGGTCCCCAGGAGTCCTGGAGACTAGGGATTCCTGGAACTGAGTTTGCTTTGCACATGCATTCCCCGTTTTCTCTGCACCTTGTCCCCATACCCTTACACTCCCGTCCTTCTGCTCTCTGCAGGTGGGTCCTTTTGGCTAGTCCTCTCCTTCCTCTGGTGGGGGGTCACATGGGAGCACGGTGTTTAGCTCTCTTTGGCTAGGAGTCAGCACGCACGGGGTGCAAGGTCTGCTTTAGAAATGCTGCTTTATTCAGTCTTGAGGTTCTCTGTTGGGGAAGCTGTGGGGCTTGGTTTTCCCAAGCGCACTGCCTCATGTGTTTGGGGAGCTTGCAGGTATTCACCCTAGTTTTGCGGAAAGAGGACAAAGACGACAAAGACTCTCTTGGGGGACAGGAAGTGAAATCTTTGGGTTTACTTAGTAGAATTTCACTCAACACCAGGAGATAACTAGAGAGGCCATTACCTTTCAGAACTGATAGAGCAAGGGTGCCAGCAAGCATTGCCAGGCTGCAGGACTTTTTGACCAATCCTTTCCCTGACCTCATGTGGGTCCGGCCAGGATATTTTAAAATTCCTTCTTATCCTCAAATAAATCAATATTTTATTCTATAAAGCATCCGTGCACAAAACACTAATGTTTCAGATTGACCTGGGGATAGCTGGTATTGGATGAGCTATTGGGGGAAGTTGAGGATAAGTTGCAAGGGGGGAGTGAGAGTGTTTTCTGGGAATACGCAAGTACTTTTTGCCTAGTAAGAGAATTCTCCGTGGAGGGTTAGGGTAGAGCCTTGGCCCAGCTGGCATCAGATTCAGAGTAGGTAAGAGTTTTGCCAGAGGCTCCCTGTTGCACAAATAGAGATACTCTCAGCCAGCTGAAGAGATGCCCTTTCCTTCACCCTAACCATATACAAGGAGGAAGGGAAAGTGGAAGGAGAAATAAGCAGTTGTCTTAGATTTATGAAACAACTGATGAATGTAAATCAATTTAAGTTTGTTTACATCACTTTATAGAGTTGTCCAGTTTTGCCCTCATAACAACTAGGAAAGAAAAGAGCAAATAACACATTTGGGGAGAGAATAAAGAAAATTTAGGTTTCCCACTGTTTCAGAGCTTCAAATGTCCTTCAGAAGAACTCTTGAGATGCTCCATTGTGTTAACTTTTACTATTCCCACCTTGGGCTGAGAGATAAGAAACCTGGATTGATTTTGTGATCTGGAGCAAGTCACTTTTCTATGTCAGTTTCCTCATTTGTAAAATATCAATAGCTATCTCTGGCCCACTTCTCTCTTAGAGCTATTGTAGGAATCAGATAAGGTAGTGAATGCAAAAATGTATTAATTAAGGAATAAGATATATAAGATATAGCTAGCAAAGTGTTACTTCTTTTGAATTAACTGAAGCTGAAAAGGCTTCCAGGCTGCAACCAGAAAGCCAGCATAGTTAGTGGAGATGTCCATACCTAGATCACTTTCTATGGTGGATGCCAAATCAGTGTTGGCCTTTCTCCTCCTGACTGTTTCCTGCTGTTGCTACTGGGCTCTGTTTCCAAAAGAAACTATTCTTGACTGAAAACCTAGAATAAGGAGCAAATAATGGCTCGTCTGCTTTTAGACTAGCATAACTTTCTAAATCTATACAAGTTATTCTCCTGTTCCCCTCTACTGTCCTAAAGTCCTTTGAATAATACAATTAATACCTTACTCAATGAGGCTTTGGAATATAAAGGTGCTTTTACATTTTATTCTTGAAGCAGTTGGAAGCTAGGTAAGGAGAGAACAGCTTCTCTCATTTTGTAGATGAGGCAAAATAAGGATCAGAGAAGTTAAAAATTGTGTCTAAGATCATATGGCAAGAAGTTGTAGAGCTGGGATTTGAAGACCTTCCACCACACCAGAAACAGGGTTAATCCTGGGTTGTTTCTATAACACCCAGCCAGGAGTTCAATGACTTGTCTCCTAGCTGCAGATCCCTTGTCCTTAAAGTAAAGTAAAAAATAATTTGTCTGCAGAGTTGGATTCAGTAGTAAGTAGGGAAGGACACCCAACAATTTGCTTCCTTTTCCAGGTAGAAGCTATCTGCCCTGGGGAGGCAGCACTTCTGCATTAAAAGACTCAGGGAAGTTTTGTGAGAGATATCTTAGGCAAGGTTAGAACCCTTAAGTGTTGAGGGCACTCAGAGGTATGATAAGAGAACCTTGAGGGTTCTTGAGCTCAAAACTGGGGACAAGAGTGAATCCAGATTGAAATCAAAGAAAGGGATGAAAATATTAGGAAGATGATCCCTTTGCTAGCTAAGCCAGTGAATTTTTTTCTTTGCCAATATGAAATTTCATAGCCAGAGTGTGTTATGTATGCATTTTTCTTTTTCTTTTTCTTTTTTTTTTTTTTGAGGCTGGGGTTAAGTGACTTGCCCAGGGTCACACAGCTAGGAAGTGTTAAGTGTCTGAGACCAGATCTGAACTCGGGTCCTCCTGAATTCGGGCTGGTGCTCTATCCACTATGCCACCTAGATGCACCCCCCTTTTTTTTTTTTTTTTAAAGGTAATTAGGGTTAAATGACTTGTCCAAAGGTCACATAGCTGCTGTCTGGGCTGGATTTGAATTTAGGTCCTCCTGACCCAGGGCAGGTGCTCTGTGCAGAGCACCACCTCTCACCTAAGCAGGGACATGGTCTAAGCTGGACCAACTAAGGGCATTTAGAGCCATCCAGTGTGTTGCTGGGTTGACAACATTAAATGATTAGATCATTAAGGGAGTTCACCGAACCTGCTTTTTTGTCCTTGCTCTGGCTCAAAATAAACTGTGTAGTCTTGGATGGTCCAACACTCTGCCAATATTGTCATTTGGTCCTCATAACATGCCTGGGAGGTTATGACCTCCCATTTTACAGAGGGGGAAACTGAGGCAATTAGCAGTTAAGTGCCTTGGTCAGCATCACATAGCTAATAAGTGTGGCAACCCTTAAACCTATATTTTCTTGGCTTCAGGTCCAGTACTTTTCCCCACTCCAAGTAGCACACCTGGAAGAAATTAATCAGTCTTGATTGTACTTTGTCATTTAAGGGTTGTCTTAGTCATTAAAAGGCTAATTAGCTGGTTTGTCCTGTGTCCCAAAGTCAACTGTGCCAGAAGATTTTACCTCAGGCCTTCCTGACTGAGACCCTTTGTCCATTATTAAAGATTGTTTCTCAGCAAAGCAAATAGACTTAAAACGTGTGACGCAGCATCATGTTTTTGTGGCTGGAGAAAAGAAAAAGGCTTTCTGGGAGATTAGGGAAGGACCAAAGGTTGGGCATCATTGGCAGTGATGGGTCAAGTGGGACTTGGGATGTGATGGGAAGGGACATGAGAAACTGAGGTTGGTGAGGGCAGGAGTTGTATTTTTAACCAGAGTCCTTGACACTCAATCTGGGTAGAAGAAAAAGTATCAGCATTTTTGGAGGCTCTGCCAATTGGCAAAACCCAGGAGATAGCACCCCACCCCTTTTTCTTTCCCCGAGGGAGAAAGAAATCTATTTAGCACCTCCCAAGGGAGGCAACCTAAGGGGAAAAAAAAAACAACCCAAAACCTTAGAGGAAACTTAAGAAGATTGAGCTTTAGTCCCAGTGCTGCCTCTGAGCTTTGTGATTTTGGTCAAACTGATTTCTCTTAACTCATCTATAAAATGGGTGGGTTGTGACTGGGTAATTTCTTCTTCTTTTTTTTTTTTTAATAGTGAATTTTTAAAATTAATTTTTATAATTATAACATTTTCTTTGACAGTACATATGCATAGGTAATTTTTTTTTTTTTTTTTTTTAACAAAATTTTCCCTTGTACTCCCTTCTCTTCCGAGTTTTTCCCCTCCTTCCCTCCACCCCCTCCCCTAGATGGCAGGCAATCCCATACATATTGAATATCTTATAGTATATCCTAGGTACAATATATATGTGCAGAAACGAATTTTGTTGTTGTTGCAAAAGAAGGATTGTATTCGCAAGGTAAAAATAATCTGGGAAGAGAAACAAAACAAAACAAAAAAAACCCAATGCTCTCAGTTTACACTCATTTCCCAGTGTTCCTTTTCTGGGTGTAGCTGATTCTGTCCATCATTGATCAATTGGAATTGGATTAGCTCTTCTCTATGTTGGAGATATCCACTTCCATCAGAATACATCCTCATACAGTATCATTTTTGAAGTATATAATGATCCCCTAGTTCTACTCGTTTCACTCAGCATCAGTTGATGTAAGTCTCTCCAAGCCTCTCTGTATTCCTCCTGCTGGTCATTTCTTACAGAACAATAATATTCCATAACCTTCATATACCATAATTTACCCAACCATTCTCCAATTAATGGGCATCCATTCATTTTCCAGTTTCTAGCCACTATGAAAAGGGCTGCCACAAACATTTTGGCACATACAGGTCCCTTTCCCTTCTTTAGTATTTCCTTGGGATATAAGCGACTGGGTAATTTCTAAGGTCCCTTTTAGACTTTTTCAAAGCATTTAGTTCTAGGCAGCCAAGAAGCACCATACTTGGCTCTTTTGAGGTTGTCTAGAAGCTTCCCACTTGTTCTATGAACCTGTTTGTATTTCTCTTCTTTCTTCTTCTTCTTCTTCTTCTCCCCCTTTTCTCTTTTTTTCTCTGCCTTTCCTTCTAATTCTTTCCATCTCTGTCATTTTCCTTCTCTCTGCCTCTCCTTCTCTCTTTGAATGTCAGCTCTCAGTCTCACTCCTGCTCTACTCTTTTCTCTCCATTTCTATTATTACTCTCTGATTTTCTTAATTTTCTCTCTTCCTCTGTCTCTTTCCTGTTCCTTTTACCCTCTTTTCTTATATCAATTCTATCTCTTCCCTCTTGCTTCTAGTCTCTCTCTCTCTTTTTCTGTCTTTTCCTCCTTCCCTCTCTCTGTCTCTGTCTTTTTATCGTTTCCCCCCCCCTTCCTCCTCTATCTTAAAGATTGCTTGCTCTTTTGGGGAGGGGGAAAGAAGAGGGAGAGAGAAAATATTTGGAGCTCAGAATCTTACAAAAATAAATGTTGAAAACTAGTTTCACATGAAATTGGAAAAAAATAAAATACTATTAAATGGGAGGTGGGGAGAGGGAAGGAGACTTGAGGCCTGGCTTCAGCTCTGTCACAAATTCCATTTATGACCTTGGACAAACTGCTTTGCCCATTTCCTCATCTGTCCAAAGGAGAGATTGAGCTAAATCCTTTGTATTATTTCTTTTTCCACTGTATGTTTCCCATAACTATCACTTTTTCTGTCCCACCTTTTTTTTCTATCTCATTCTTTGTCCCTCTTTTTCTTTCCTTCACCCTCACTATCTCTTTTCCCCATCTGTTTCTCTTCTCTATTTTGCTTTTCTCTCATTTTCTTTCTTTCCTGCCAAAGCTAATCAGTATCCACTATAAATGCTGTTTTTCAAGCTATTGACTTGGGGCCTTTTTAGAGCTCTTTTCTTCTCATTTAAGGTCACTGTTTGAAAGGTGAGTTTTTTTTGAAGTCTAAGTATTCCTGAAATTTGGCCTGTCCTTTCTACCTCTTCCCGTTCTTCCTTGGGAGTCTCACTCCATCCTTAACTCCGTGGGCCCTTGCTCTACACTCCTTCTAAGGTCAATGTGAAGGGTTCTTTGTGAAGAATTCATTACTAGCTAGGTTGCACAGTAGACAGTTTATTTTAGTTTAGACCAGGCCGCTGTGGGAACTAGGGTCCTGGAAGGCTAGATGTTTGATGGCCTAAATAAATACAGATTTAGATGTTTTGAATTGGATGTGTGTATTCATATGGTTAATTCATTCAGCAAATATCTATTAATGCTGTATTATAAGTTATCCATTAATCAAAAGTTCTGTGTGCTAGGTGTTGCTGGGGATAGAACTAAATGTCTCAAAAGTTTAAGCTTTTTTAACTTAAAATGGCACTAAGACATTTGGGACACACCCCATATGTGACATTTTGCCTTCCATTGGAATCTTAGAGTCTAGTTGATAGATAAAAAAAATTCCACAAGGTGGAATGTCAAAGTATAATGTGAGTTTAGAGGAGGTAGAAATCCCTTTTAGCTGAAGCCTCAAGGAAGTCTTTATAGAAGATTTTAATTATTTGATCTTTTGAAAGTTTATTCTCAGTGTCTCGGGCTTCTTCACTATAAAATTAAGAGTTTGGGCTAAATGATGTCCAAAAATCCCTTTTCACTCTGTTCCACATGATCTGAGGAGAGGGGACATTTGAACTGGGCCTTGAAGTATTAAAATTAAAGTAGAATTAAAGATGGGGTGAGGTGGGGAGAAATAATGTTTTAGATGGGGGGAGAACATGACTAAAAATCAGAAAGATATGAAAGTATGAGGTGTGTTGGATATGGCCAAATTGAGTTAGAATTCAGGGTATGAGCAAAGAATAGTGAAAAACTAAGGCCTACATTATGAAGTACTTTGAATGGTGGTAGTTTGGCCTTGATGTATGTCAGTAATAGAGACTCATTGAAGTCTTTGGGACAGGTAATGGGAGGTAATATGGTCCTCTGATCAAAAGACAGCTGCTTTTGGAAGAATAGCTTGGCTCAGGTTTCTACAGGGAGAGGACCTATGATTTCAATGGCTCCTACAATTCCCCTAGTCAGGTCAGCACCTTTTCTGTGACTTAAGAGAATGACCTAACATGCTGCCAAGTCAGTGACTTCATCCAGGGTCATACCTGCTAGCATATGTCCAGGGCAGGATGTGAGCCCAGCTTTCAAAGCTATGTCCCTAGCCATTGGGTCACCTGAACTGAAATGCACCTTGATAAATACTTGTTAATTACTAATATGGAAATACATTTTTCATGATTGCACATGTAATAACCTATACCAAATTGCTTATTGTCTGGGCAGAGAAAGGAAGGGGAAATTTTGAAAATTAAAATTTTAGAAAATCAAAGTTAAAAATTATCTTTACATGTAATTAGAGGAAAATATTACTTAAAATGTTTGTTAAAAGAGGAAATTTAGAATTATAATCATAGCTAGCATTCACGTAGCAATTTAAATTTTACAAAGCACTTTACAGATATTATCTCATCCCTCACAACAATTTTGGGAGGTAGGTGATGTTATCATCATCTTTTTTTTACAGATGAGAAAACTGAGGGAGACAGATTATGTGACTTGCCCACATAGCTAATCTAAGACAGGATTAGAATTCCTGTTTTCCTTTTCGACATGTTTAATTTATATTGGATTGCTTGCTGTCTTGAGGGGGGAGAGGGAGAGGAAAAGGAAGGGAGAAAAACTTAGAACACAAGGTTTTGCAAAGGTAAATGTTAAAAAAATACCTTTATGGGAATTTTTATCAAGGCATTTTGTCATCTATTTTTCCTTTTTTTTTTTCTTTTACAATGTCTCCCCTCAAGTCCCAAGAAATCCTTGGTAAAGTGTTTGTCTTTTGTCTAAAAGAGGCGGCCAGATTACCATTCTTTTTAATAACCTCTTGATCTTGCTAATAAAATGATTAAATTGCTCAAAATTAAAAACCTCTTTGCATATATTTGAAAAATAAAATACTATTGAAGAAATAGAATTCCCATTTTCCTAACTTCAGTTCCAGTACTCTTTTTCACCAGCTATCTGCCTTAAAAAGTAGTAGCAATAGAATAGACAGAAAAGGAAAGGGTTTGGCTTCAAAAACAAGCCAGACGGACTGGTTGTATGTGCAGGGTGTTGAAGAAGGAAGAGGCAAAGATTATATTGAAGTTTTGGCCCTGGGAGACTGGCAGGATGGGAGAGCCATTAGCAGGAATTGGGAAATCAGGAAGAGGAGATTTTCTGGGGAAACAATAAATTGCATTGTAGTCATGTTGAGTAGTGCAAAACATAGAGCACTGGGTCTGGAGTTAGGAAGAACTGAGTTCTAATCAAGGGATATTCAGTTGGAGATGTCCAATGAACAAATCCAGATCTGGGTCAGGAGCTCTAAAGAGACATTCTGACTAGAGATAGATGACATTGCGTGTCGGTTGTATTTGTATGTTTGCATCCCTGTGTTAGTAGGTGCTGGTGCATGTGTACATGTGTGCTATAAGCATGACCATGTATGTGTGTGTGTTACCTGATAATACCTTCTCATTCAAAGTATGGGAATGGTTTTGGTGGCGGGAGGTGGCTAGGTCCCATTTGTTTTTATTTTTTTTCCTTCTTTGTTCAGGGGCAACATTCCTGAGTGGAGAGGGAGATAGGTAGGAGGGTGGAATTTGTCACTGTCCTTGATTCATTTTTGGCTTCTCTTTGCTTCCAGATATGCTTCAGCTGATCAACAACCAGGACAGTGACTTCCCCAATATCTTTGACTCCAACTATGGTGGGGCTACACCTGCCTTCCAGGATGTCGGCTCTTCTGCAAGCTTGTCTCCACCCCCCAGCTCTCTCAGCTCCACCCTTGACAATTTCTTGGGAAGCACCAAGGTGCCTACCCACATAAAGATGTACCAGCCATCTCCTCCTCCTCCTCCAATGACCAGCTTCCAGCCCCCACCACTGATAACAGGGCCTGATCTCACCCAAGCCTCATCTGGCATCAAGGAGGAGCCCATGCAGCTCTCCATCCTTCAGCCTTCTCCCCCTCAGCTGCTGTCCCAGCCTGTGCTAGCCCCCCCAGCTCCGCCATCCCAGACCCAGCTGCAGTCTCAGCAGCCATCTCAGTCCCAGCCCCAACCTCAACCCCAGCCCCAGCCTCAGCCACAATCTCAGCTGCAGCCTCAGCAGGTGCATCCACAGCCACAGCCACAGGAATTACAGCCACTAGGAGTCATGGTGCCCCAGAGTTTTGCTCCTTCCTCCCAGCCTCAATTTACTTCTCCATCTCTACTAGACTACCAAGGCCAGGGCAACTTCCCAGCATGTGAGTAGCAGGCTGGGAGGGTTTTGGGGGTGGGGGTGGTAAATCAAAGATGTGTGGTCTGCTTACCTCACAGTGGAAATGAAGGACTTTGGGAATGAATTTAGGAATATTCCAGATTACAGGGATTATCGGGGAGCTGGGTTGGTAGAGCAGTGGACAAAGGGAAGTAGATTGGAAAGGAGGCAGTCCTAATACATAGGCAGAATAGTAGGTACCCAGAGTAGTGGTGTGAGTTACCCCTGGGAAGACTCCCTATTCAGAAATATCTCCTTCACCAGTGTCTAAAATTTCATCATTAGCCCTTCATTCCTTCAGAATAAGCATTGACCTTTCCTGCTCTTCCAGATTTTAAATGCAGCCTGGGGGAGGGATAGTACCTCAGTGGCGATGAAGTCATTAGATCCTCAGCAGGTGCAGAATGAGAACTGGGGAAAGAGCTGGGAAGAAATTCCAGACAGGAGTGGAGACAGAAAAAAGAAATTGGGAATGGGGGAGTTAAAATCCTAATGCCTATGATGTTTCCTCTGTTTCCAGCTGTTCCTCCTGGCAATGTTCAGCAGCCCCTGTCTCCTCAAGGGACGTTGCCAGTTACCATTCAAACGCAGGTGCAGAATATCTGCCCACAGCAGTTGCTGACTGCCCCCGCCCAGGTTGTCTCCTCCCAGATCCAGCAGGTCCCAGTAAGTTTAGCCCTTTTCTCTCTCCTGTTGTGCAAGTATAGACAGACAGGGTTCCATAAAGAAGCCAGCCTTTGGAGGGAAGAGCGTTCCTTGAAGTGGGATCAGGGAACCAGGCAGCTCAGAACCATCCAGGCTTTTGGTGGCACTTGGGAGCAGTTATTGAGAAATGAGAAGGGGTTGCTCTATATCAGGAAAACAGAGAGAAGCTGACTCTTCTGCTCTTTGAAAATGCACCCCTCTGGTCTTCTACGTCTTCCTCTGCTGTGAAGCTGCCCCATTGCTTTCCTCTGCCACTCCCTTCTCAATCCTGGTTCTTCACACCCCTCAACAAATCTGAGACTGAAAAACAGTTTGAATGATTATTCTCCTGTGGTTGCTATTTCTAGTTAGCCCAGAGACTCTAAAAGTCACATAAATAGAGGCTGATTGACATAGTAAGCAAACCAGGCACTATACCAATCCATAAATGGATTCCTGGATATGGAGTTAGAAAGAGTGAGTGATTAATATTTTGTCTCAGATACTTATATGACTCTTGGCAAGATACCCTTGTTAGAGCCTCAGTTTTTTCATCTATAAAATAGGTATGGCAATGGCACTTGGATTATTGAGGCTCAAATGAGATTATATAAAGAGCTTTGAAAACTTAAAGGGCTATAGAAATGTCAACTATTAGTAGTATATAGGTAAAAATATGAATTGCTAATAAAGGCAATCCCATGTATGATTTTTCCATCTGGGAATCTTCTTACAAAAGCACAGAGCTCACAGCTAGCCTTTTTGTTATTTATTACTTCCACATCCCTCGGTTGTCATTGATTTCCAGAAATCCATAAAGTCTTAAGGTTGGAATTTAACCCCTTAATTTTACAAAGTAGAGAACTGAAATTACATTTTGTTTACCTGAAAATTAATTCTTTTGAATTTGAAGGAAAAGCCTCTTTATTTACTTTTTAATTAAAGCTTTTTATTTACAAAGCATATGCATGGATAATTTTTTCCAACAGTGACCCTTACATAATCTTTTGTTGCAAATTTTACTCTCCTTCTCCCATCTCCTCCCCTAGTCTACAGGTAGTCTAATACCTGTTAAATATGTTTAAATAAATATTAGATCCAATGTATGTATACATAATTATACAATTATCAGAAGAAAGAAAAAGAAAAACTGAGAAAGAAAACACAATGCAAATAACAATGGAGAGAGTGAGAAGGCTATGTTGTGTTTCACACTCTGTTCCCACGGTTCTCTCTCTGGGTGTAGATGGCTCTCTTCATCACTGCATAAGTGGAACTGGTTTGAATCATTTCAGTATTGATCCTGAATTGATCATAGTATAAGTCTTGTTATTGTGTGTATAATGATCTGGTTCTGCTCACTTCACTCAGCATCAGTTCATGTAAATCTCTCCAAGCCTCTCTGTATTCCTCCTGTTGGTCATTTCTTACAGAACAATCATATTCCATAACATTCATATACCATAATTTACCCAACCATTCTCCAATTGATGGACTCATTGATGGATTCATTTTCCAGTTTCTGGCCACCACAAAAAGGGCTGCCACAAACATTCTTGCACATACAGGTCCCTTTGTCCTCCTTTAGGATCTCTTTGGGATATAAGCCCAGTAGTAACACTGCTGGGTCCAAGGGTATGCACAGTTTGTTAACTTTTTGAGCATAGTTCCAGATTGCTCTGCAGGATTGTTGGATCTATTCACAGACCCACCAACTATGTATCGCTATCTCAGTTTTTACACATCCCCTCCAACATTCTGCATTACCTTTCCCTGTCATTCTAGCCAATCTGATAGGTGTGTAGTGGTATCTCAGAGTTCTCTTAATTTGCATTTCTCTGATCAATAGTGATTTGGAACACTCTTTCATGTGAGTGGAAATAGTTTCAATTTCTTCATCTGAGAATTGTCTGTTCATATCCTTTGACCATTTATCAACTGGAGAATGGCTTGATTTCTTATAAATTAAAGTCAATTCTCTGTATATTTAAGATATGAGGTCTTTAGCAGATCCTTTGGATGTAAAAAAAATTTTTCCCAGTTTATTGGCAAAGTCTCTTTAAATGTCTGGGACACACACAAACTTTTAATTGAGACAGTGCCTTTATTTGCCTAGCATTTTACAGACTTTCTCATCAAAAGTCTTTTAAAACTAAGGCCATTTCTCCACTGGGGGTTTGGGGAATATTGCCTTAGTTGGGGATCCTCAGGCCCCAGTCTTGAGTTTCTCTGTCCTAGACGATTCCCCTAAGCATCAGGCCTGTATTGCTATTTTATCTTCAAACTTCTGCCTGGGACTTTCTTTTGATTCAGAATCCACAATCCTCCTCCAGAGTGCCCACATTCCCAGTAGACTGCGTTAGCTATCCATGAACATTAGGCTGGGCAGGAAAGGTGTAAAGCAACCAGTGATGTCACTTGTTAGGCTGGTGTTGATCCACAAAGCATAGCCAGCTGATGACAGTGGAAAGTGGGCAAGGGATGGATGGCACCCTCCCTCCCTGCTCCAGTTCTGAATGAGTCATCCCTTCATTTCCTCTGCATGCTAATAATCTCTCTTCACCACAGCTAAAGACTCCAAAGAGTGAAAGTCCCTCCTGGCCATGCTGCTGATGCTACCTTTCATCTTTCTTGTGCCTTCTATTTCCAGGATCCATCAGTACAAACTATATCTAGATAGTCCTGTTTCCAACTGAGGAGGTCTCATTGTTTTAGTCTGACTCTATATAAACAATTCTTCCATCCATTGTTTTGATTTTTTTTTAACTCAGTCCCCTTTCTCTGATCCCCCTCAAGTTCTTCCTCTTCAGACAGAGATCCCCATCACTCAGCACACATCCCTTTAGTTTCCCCAGCCAACAGAGGGAATGATGATGTTTACAGATGATCCTGTATCTAAGATGTTTAGCATTCTTATTGTGGGAGAGAGATACTTCTAAGACAAGGTCTTTGCTCTCAGGCAGCACAGAAGGGTGCTTCTGAGAGGTGAACAGTGCCATTTCTCTGTCCAGTTAAGGAAAATAGCAGTATTAGGTTGCTTCTCTTTACCCATGTCATTCTGGGGAATTTTTTTTCCTTTTTGTAAAATTCTGAACTTAAAATCAAACCAACCTCAAAAAAACAATCCCAATAGGCATTTTTGTGTATACAACACAATATAAAAGAGGATTATATATAGTGAGTCTCTATTTCATACCTTCTATCCTTTTTTGAAGGCATATAATAAACTCCAGTGAGCTTTCTCCCCAGCTGACATAGGGTTTAGTGTAATGGTGGACAGGGAAAGGAAAGTAACAAGCATTTATAAAGTACCTACTATGTGTCAGGGACTAGATTAAGAGATTTTCAGTGATCTCATTTAATCCTAACAACAGCCTTGGAATATAAGTGTGATTATGGTCCGTGTTCTACTGTGGAAAAAACTGAGAGAGCCCAAATTGCCCTGAGTCATTTAGCTAGTGTGTAACTAAGGTTGAGCCCAGGTTGAACTGGATTTGAACTCAGGCTTACCATTTTATTCACTGCACCACGCAGCTGTTTCTAGGCTTATGGAATAGATAATTTCTTGAGTTTCTTTGAATGGTAACTTTGTATAAATTCTTATGAAATGTGTAAAGACTGAGCAAGGTGAGCTGTTGGGAGAGAAAACATAGCTAAGGCCCTTGGCTAAGGCTTTTCCATAAATGTGTCTAATACCTTTGTCTGGTATTTACCATGAAAAAAAGGGAACTTTTCAGGCTCCTTGGAGCATAAGAATACCACTGCAGTGAGATGGTTCTGGTTCATAGGAGTATCCTAGTTCATTAGGTTAGATCAGTGGTCCTCAAACTTTTTAAATAGGGGCCAGTTCACTGTCCCTCAGACTGTTGGAGGGCCGGACTGTAGTAAAAACAAAAACTAACACTCAGCTCATTTGCCATAACCTGGCGGGCCGCATAAGCGTCCTCTGCTGCCACATCTGGCCCTCGGGCTGTAGTTTGAGAACCCCTGGGTTAGATGGTTAACACCAACAAGTATTTTTTTAAAATTGAAGTTTTTCAATGAACTAAAATCTGTTTTCTCCCCTTCCCCCTCACCACCATTTAAAAACAAAAACAAAATAAATCCTTGATCCAGCAAAACATATTCCTGTGTTGGCCACATCCCAAAACTGTCTCACTCTGTTCTTTGCATCCATCACCTCTCTGGCAGGAGGTGGTTGGCATTTTTTATTACCTGTCCTCTGGAATGGTGATTGGTCCTTGCAAGTGAACAGAATTCTTAAGTCTTTCAAAGCTGTTTGTTTTAACAATCTTAAATAACAAGCATTTATTAAGCACTTATGGTGTGCCGGGCTCTATGGTAAGGGCTGGAAGAAAGGCAAAACAGATGAGTCAGAAAATAAGCTTGAGAGGGAGGAGAGAGGCTTCAGAATGACTTGGGGACCGCTGACATTTTTCCCACCCTTACTTCCAAGGTCCTGCTCCAGCCTCACTTCATCAAGGCTGATTCCCTGGTCCTGACAACTGTAAAGGCCGATGTGGGCACAGGAGTGAAGACCTCAGGGATCAACTCTTTGGCCACCACCACAGCAGTGCAGTCGGCCCCCCTTCAGGTCCCGGTACGTTGGGCCGCAGAGGTGGGACTCAGGGAGGCAGGACTTTGGTTGGGTCATAGCCTCCAGGAGTGCCCTCTTCCCACTGCATTTGGCTTTTCTCAGTCACTTTTCTTTGAATCTCCCCTGCTTTCACTCTTCTCCAGCTCTGACATGCTTGCCCTGCCCTGGCTTTGAGTTAATGACACCTCTCTTCCCCTGCACAGACCCTGGTGAGTGGGGGTACCATTTTAGCCACTGTGCCCCTGGTGGTAGATGCTGACAAGCTGCCCATCAATCGTCTGGCTGCCACAGGCAAGACCCCCAGCTCCCAGAGCAAAGGGGAGAAGAGAACAGCTCACAATGCTATTGAGAAGCGCTATCGATCCTCCATCAATGACAAGATTGTGGAACTCAAAGACCTGGTGGTGGGAACTGAGGCCAAGGTATGGGACAGAAGAAGAAGAGAAATAAAGGAAGTTGGGAATTAGAGAGGGAGACATTCTCAGAAATCCAGAGGAGGGGAACAGAGTAGGTAAAAAGCCAGGGTGGGGTAAGTATCTTAGACCTAAAGCTAGAAATGCTCTCAGAGGTCATTTGGTCCAGTCCCCAAAGGATTGAGAACAAGCAAGAGTTGAAGATCACTTAAGGATTCTTAATCTTTTTTTGTATATTGGACCCTTCTGGCGGTCTAGTGAAGTCTATGGAGCCGCCCTTAGAATAATAATTTTTTAAGTTCATAAAGAAGAAACCAATTATACTGAACTACAATTATCAACATATTTAAAAGAAAAACAAAAACCTGGCCCCAGGTTAGTAACCCCTGAGCTAAATATACAATGTTCTTTCCTGTCATCCTGACTTTACCTGTGGGCAAAATCTGGGATTTAGCATCCAGAGCCAGCTCCAGTCATCCTTTAGTCCACCCTGATGGAGGATGGAGGATGCTGGGGGAATAAGAGTGGCCAGGCTCCAGGATGACAAAGGCCTCAAATCATTCTATTCCAGCTAAACAAATCAGCCATCCTGAGGAAAGCCATTGACTACATCCGATTCCTGCAGCAGACCAATCAGAAGCTAAAGCAGGAGAACTTGACTCTCAGGATGGCTGTGCAGAAGAACAGTGAGTCTTTTCTAAGGGTTCCCCTACCTAGTCCTCAGCTGATGGGACTTAGGGCCAGTGTTAAGGTTGGAGAGGAAACCAAGTTGGTTTATGGTTTCAGCTGGGTAATCAGTGCTTGTCCCTTCCTTACAAATACCACATTCTTAGCCAAGGGAGGGGATGATGGAGTCCCAGGCCCAGAGATGCTACCATCTCCAAAGGACTCCGTTCATTTCCTGTCTTCAGTGCAGCCAGTCCAAGAGTTGAGTGAGGAAGAGATCCCCAGATTGAACTAAATCAAACCCATAATATGTAACAAGCATTATGCCAAGTACTGAGGATACAAATAACAAGCAAAATAAAACTAGTCCTTCCCTTAAATCAACTTAATATTCTAATGAGGAAAGGCCACACATAAAAGGGAACTGAAAAGCAAGAGAGTTGGAGTGAGAGTGGGTAAGGAGAGGACATGTGCAAATCTGGACAGTCACAATGAAAGCCAATAGATGGACGAAGGAAGATTGTCCCAGGCCATTCCTCAGAATAGAGGAATTCACCAATGGGAGAAGGAGGATCATTGGGGCAGAGGGAATGGAGGGTGGCTGGTCTGGGGCCTTTCTGGTGTCTATGTAAGAACTATGCCCTCTTCCCTGAGTGATCTGTGCCTTTTCTTTGTTCTGCACCAAACCCCAGAATCCTTAAAAGACCTGGTATCACCATCATGCAGCAATGGGAACATGGACATCCCAATGGAAATCATTAAGCCAGAGATGGTGGATGCGCTGACCCCGCCGCCTTCCGATGCCGGCTCTCCTTCCCACAGCAGCCCCTTGTCCTTAGGGAGTGGCGGCAGCGGCAACAGCAGTGACTCTGAGCCGGACAGCCCCATGTTTGATGACCCCAAGGTGCCTGATTGGGTTGGGAACACATGGCATTTGGGGGTTATCTGGGGACTTCTTTGTCCCACTCCATCACCTCCCCTGTGGAGTGTCTCTTCTGCTATCAAATATCATATCAAAATAGCTCCTCAGCCTTTGACAGAGGCGCCAAGCTGTACTTTGTAGGAGGTCAGATCGTGGAAAAACTATTTTGTTTGCTTTGAGTGATTTCCTCTGTAGAAAGAGACTGTGGTAATGAATGGTCTTTAGGCCTCACTATCTCTAATATTCTAAATGTGTGAGAATCTGTGATATGGATCTCAAAGTTTCTAGGCTTCCTTTCCTTCAATTTTCTTTAATATTTCAGGTTTTATATATTTTTATTTTTAAACCCTGCTTGAGTCAATATTTCTGGCATGGGATTCATAGGATCATTGATTTAATGATAAGATCTTGCATTTTTATAGTACTTTAAATCTTGAAATATTTTATTTCATTTAATTCTCAAAGATGAAGATATTGAGGAAAAGAGAAGTTAAATAATTTGTCCAGAGTCACCCAGGTAGCAAGTATCTTAGGCAGGATTCAAATTCAACTCTTTCTGATTTCAATCCTAACACTAACCACTTGACTGGAGGGAACTTTGAAAATCTTATAGCCCAGGGCTCTTATTTTAATTTATTATATTTTTCCATGAAAGTTTTAATTGTTTTTTCAATTACATGTAAAAACGATTTTTAATATTCATTTATTAAAAATTTAATTTTAATTAATTTATTTAATATTTCTCCCCATTTACATTCAAAGCAAAGAATTTTTTTTTTGCATTTATTTTTAAAATTTTTGAGTTCTAGGTTCTCTCCCTTGTCTCTATCCACAATTAAGAAACCACATGTGAAGTTATGCAAGACATTTCCATAAAAGTCAAAGTTGTGAAAGAAAACAGATCTCCCACCCTAATGAAAATAAAAACCTTCAAGAAAAATTAAATTTAAAAAAGTGTTAGAGGGAATGCTTCAATCTGTTTCAGACACAATCAGTTCCTTCTGGGTATGGATAGGATTTTTCTTAAGTCCTTCAGAGTAGTACATGGATGATTGTACTACTGAGAATAGCAAAGTTATTTTCAGCTGGTGTTCTCAGAACATTGCTATTACTTTGTATACAGCATATTTCACTTTGCTTGAATTCATGGAGGACTTTCCAGATTTTTTTTTCCTGAGAGAGCATCCTGCTTATCTTTTCCTATAGAATAATAATATTCCATCAAAAACTTAACATTCTCTCTTTTATTTTGAGTTACAAATTCTTTCTCTCCTCTCTTTTTGAGAAAGCTAGCAATTTGATATAGATTATTCAAGTGCAGTTATGCAAAACATATTTCCACATTGGCCACATTGCAAAAGAAAACACAGACTAAATGTATACTTCCATCTGCATTCAAACTCCAACAGTTCTTTCTCTGGAGGTAGATAACATTTTTTTTTATAAATCCTTCAGAATTGTCTTGGATGTTTTTAACTCAAAATTTTACAGAGATGAATTTTGAAAACTATCTTTATATGTAATTGGGGGAAAAAAGAATTGTCTTGGATTATTGTATTGCCGAGAATAGCTAAGTCATTCACAGTTGATAATCGTTAACAATATTGCTATTACTATGTCTAACATTCTCCTGATTCTGCTCATTTTGCTTTACATCAGATCATGCAAGTCTTCCTAGGTTTTTCTGAAATCCACCTGCTCATTTCTTATTAAACAATAATATTTCGTAATATTCATATATCACATCTTGTTCAGCCATCCTCCAATTCATGGGCATCCCCTCAATTTTCAGTTCTTTGCCATCACAAAGAGAGCTACTATAAATAATTTTGTGTTTCCTTTTTCATCCTTTAAAAAAAAAATCTCTTTGGGATGCAGATTTTACAATGATATTGCTGGGTCAAAGGTTATGCACAATCTTATAGCCCTTTGGACATAGTTCCTAATTGCTCTCCAAAATGGCAGGATCAGTTCACAAGTTCCTGGACACCAAATTGGTGTCCAAGACCTTTATTTTATTTTATTTATTATTTAATGTTTTAAAGATGAGAATGAATTCTGTAAAGTTAAGTTCCATGTGAAGTCATAGATTTTTATTTGTCCTAAAGTGTCCTCCTTCCACCTCTGAGGGCTTCTTAATCCTAGTGTCTGGAATTGAGTAACCAGGTCTAGGTTTTCCAGTTTAAAAACTTAATAGTTTTCAGCCATAAAACTTCCTCAAAGGCCTTTATCTTTTAAATATTAGCTTCTTAGTTTTGGAAGGGACCTTTGAGACAATTCAGTCAACCCCATTTTACAGATGAAAAGATTGAGGCACCAAATTAGAAAACTATTTTCCCAAGATCACAAAGGCATTTAGTAACAAAGCTAACACTAGAATCTAGGGCTCCTGACTCCTACTCCTGTTAATCTTTTGTTTGCTTGAACACCTGCTTGCTTTTGGGCAATTGTCCCTGGGCCTGAGTAAATCCAATTCTGGGCCAGAGGTATATAGCCTGGCCAGGAAGTCATTAAAAGTTGTTAAAGCTAAGTTAAGACTTAGTTAAGTCATTGCAGCCAGGTGGATTTCAGAAAAACCTGGGAAGATTTACATGAAGTGATGTAAAGCAAAATGAACAGAATCAGGAGAATGTTATACACAGTAACAGCAATATTATAATGATAATCAACTATGAATGACTTAGCTATTCTCAGCAATACAATAATTCAAGACAATTCTTTTTTTTTTCCTCCCCCTCCCTCCCAATTACATGTAAAGATAGTTTTCAAAATTCATCTCTATAAGCTACCTAAGGTGATTCTTCAGTTCATGGTTTTGTGAATTGTGCTAAGGGAAATTTAAAAAATAGTTCTTCAAAAATGAAATAATGGAAAGAATTAATTAGAGGTCTTTCAGTCCAACACCTTCAATTTATTTTTAAATTTTAAAATTTTAATTTAGGAAAATCCTGATAAGATTTTTTTTCCTTCTCCTATCCCTTCCCTAGTAGGGGGGGGGGGGGAACCTTTGTCACAAATGTTCATAGTTAAGCAAAATTAATCCCTGCATTAGCCATGACCAAAAAAATATTTCTCCATATTTAATTAATTGTCTCTTTTGGGAGGTGGGCAATATATTTCATCATGAGGCCTCTGGAATCAAGGTGGGTCTTTGCATTAATCAGAATTCTTAAATTTTTTAAGCTAACTCCCTCATTGTATAGAGGAGCCTGAAATCTATAGATTCCAGAAAAATCATTGGTTCCCTAGGCAGTAAAGACCTGGAATTTCTATAACCTCTCCTCCCTAGCCCCACTCCCCAAGGTTCTTTTCTGAACTTTGTCTAACAGTCCCCTCTCCTCCAGGTGAAACAGGAACAGCTCCCCTCTCCCAGCAGCCTGGGCATGCTGGACCGATCCCGTTTGGCCCTGTGTGCCTTTGTCTTCCTCTGCCTTTCCTGCAACCCGTTGGCCTCTCTTCTGGGCAGGAACAGTGGCCAGAGCCAATCTGATACCAGCACCACCTATGTTCCTGGACGCAGCATGCTAGGCACAGAGGGCAAAGGTAAGTGTGCAGGTCCCTCAGGTGGGAGGATCAGAGGGACTGAAAACTCGATCCCAGGCTGCTTTCCCAAAAGGATGTGAAGAGCCTCAGCTGGTATTACAGGTGTCAGTATTCCAGGACAACTGGGGGCAAGATAGATTTAATTCAAGTCAACAAGTATTCATCAACAAGTATTCACTGAGCATTCTGCATACAACACTCATGGATTTGGCTTTTTTAAGTGCTATTCTTACCCTCATGGAGTTTTTATTCTAATGAGGGCATGACAAGTACAGAAATAAAAAGAATCTTTGCTTGTTGTCTTGGGAGGGAGAGAAAAAATTTGTCAAAGAAGTGGTGAGCAGAAAGGAGCAAGCTCAAGATCAAGCCTGAGATTTTAGACATGAGAGACTAAGTAAATGATAGTAGTGTCACAAGGAGAGAAATGTGGAAGTCAGAAAGAGGAGCTGGTTGGTGTAGGAATGAGGAGCAGTCTTAGTACCCACCTATGTTCGCATCCTTTGGTTTCAGGAGACTCTGTTGTGGGGAATGGTCTTTTCTGAAGAGCCATGACTCACCCCCAGAAGTGAGCATATGAGAGATTCCAAACATAGGCCCAGCCTTAAACTAGGTAGAATAGGATGATTTAAGGTCTTTCCCATCATTCAAATTCACTCAACAGAGAGAGAACTTTTCTTTTTTTTTTTTCTTTTTTTAAATATACTTAAAAATTTTTTTAAATAGCTTTTTATTTTCAAAATACATGCAAAGATAGTTTTCAACATTCATCCTTGCAAAGCCTTCTGTTAACTAATTTTTCTCCTTCCCTTCCCCTACTCCCTAGTAATCCAATATAGATTAAACATGAGCAATTCTTCTAACTATATTTCCACATTTATCATGCTTCCCAAGAAAAATCAGATCAAATAGGAAAGAAAAAAAAGCAAGCACACAACCACAGAAAAGGTGAAAATACTATGTATGTATGATCCACATTCAGTCCTTCCTCTCTCTGGGTATAGATGGCTCTCTCCATCACAAGCCCACTGGAACTGGCCTGAATCACCTCTCTGTTGAAAAGAGCCACATCCACATCAGAACTGATCATCATATAATCTTCTTGTTATTGTTGTGTACAATGTTCTCTTGGTTCTACTCACTCTACTTAGCAACAGAGAGAGAACTTTTCACTCCACGCTCAGTGATGAAGATTAAAAGATTAAAATGCCCATCTCTGAGACATACACAGGCCATAATATTCTAAATTCACATGGAAGTGGAAACAACTGAAAACAGATTCTCTATCGAGAACACAGTTTTGTGGGGGCCGGGAAGAATGAAGAAGGGAACCATGAAATTCTGGGTTACCTGCAGGTGGGCTGACCCAGGAGTTAGAAACATCTTATTGGCCTCTAACCTCATCCAGTCTTCTCCCCTTTCAGGTAGTCCCAGCTGGTCTCAGTGGCTATTGCCTACTTTGTTTTTCTGGATGCTTAATCTGCTAGTGGTCCTGGCAGCCTTCATCTGCCTCTTCATTTATGGGGAACCCATCACCAGGCCCCACTCAGGACCTTCCGTCTTGTTTTGGAGACATCGCAAGCAGGCTGATTTGGATCTTGCACGGGTAAGAGCCCTGGGTGAGAGGGGGAAGGATAGTCCTCTGGAGAGGAAAAAAGCATTAGCCTGGGAGGTTGGAGAGTGACTGGAGAAGAAGATTAAGGATAACTTTTTTTGGCATTAATTGTCTTTCTCAGAATCATGAAGGTAGTGAGTGTTAAGCATATGAAGCTGGATTTGAATTCAGATCCTCCTGATTTCAGGTTCAGGGTCAGTGCTCCATCCACTGCTTCATCTTACTGCCCCTAAAGTTAACTTTGGCTGTATGGCAATCCATGACCTTCAGTTTAGAGGAGTGGGATGGTCAACTGGGGTCAAGAGAATGACCAAATTTTTTCCTCCTGTTCTTTTATAAGCCTTCTTGCTTCTTGATGTCTCTGAGCATTTGACCTTATAGGGACTACTTTCTTCTGAGTATTCTCTTCTGTCAGTTTTCTTGACATATTTTCCTTCTCTTCTCCCTACCTATTAGACTTGTCTTTTTTAGGCTCCTCATTTTTCTGTCAGTCAGTAAGAACATATTAAGCATTTATTTTGTGTCAAACTGTGTTAAGCATTGGAAGCTCAAAGAAAATTAGAAAACAAAACAAAGCACAGTCTCTGCCCTGGGGAGACAACATACAAATAACGAAGTGAATACTAGATATACACTTACCCTTCTGCATCTTGGGTATTAGAAGGATGACACCTGTGACCCAGAAAATCTGTATAAATTTTTTTGGCCCTCCTTTTATACCAGAAAAGAATCCTGAAATATATTTTTCTTTCATGGGGAATTCATATTATTTGGGTTGGTTTATGTAATACTCTATATTTTATGCGTTTATGAATTTTTAAACTTTTTCTTTGTTGTCTGCTGGCCTTTTGTGTCATCTCCAGCTTCTACGAAACTCTCCCAAAATTTCCATCTAACTTCTTAGGCTGGAATACAGAAAAACCAGACTAGGGAAAGTCTCAATGTGGAAGGGATAACTGTAGCAAATAGATGAAGGAATAAAGGAAGGTAGTGGGGGCAGCCTGGGAAAGGCCCTATGCAGAAGGTGAGTGGAGGCTGGTTAGAAGTGGAAAGAGATATGAAAGAAGAAGATTAATAAATTCAGGTGAGAAGTGATGAGGTTTACTAGACTATGTGAATGGAGAAAAGGGAGCTGGATAGGAGGGATGCTGTCTAGTTTTGAGAACAGAAGCGATCAATAGAGTCAAAGAATTGAAAATGGCAGACATTAAGGTGGCAAGCCTTGGTGACTGACAAGATGCCAGTGTCTTCAGTAATCATTGGGAAGAGGGAAGGTGTGCCTCAGAATGCTATTCTCTCTCTTTTTCTGTCTCCCTTCTCTCTTCAGTCTCCCCCAGATTCAGCTGTTATTTCTGTGAAAATGACTTATCATCAAATCTACATGAGCAATTCTCATTTAGTAACTAGATGGCAGAGTGATAGAATATTGGGTTTGGAGCCAGGAGAGATGTGAGTTCAACTCCTCCTGTATGTCATTTATTCATATTCCCCATTGGTAACTGGTTGCCAGATCCTGTCAGCTGTCCCATCTGAATATCTTTCCCCTTCATTTCACTTATATTCCAGGCCCTCATTCTCTTTTGCTCAGACTATTGTAATAGCCTCCTAGATTGAATCCCTCTGTAATCTGCAAGGCTGGCAAGCATTTCTGAAGCACAGATCAGACTCAGTCTGGTTGTTCACTCTTTGACCCAACCAAGCTGTCCTGCTTATTGTTTCCAAACAGTAAGCTTCCATCTCCAGCTTCCATGCCTTTGCATATGCTGTATCCCTTGCCCAGAATGTCATCCTTATTTTATTTTTTCCCTCTTCTCTTTCTATTCTTAGCTTCCATTAAGACTCAACTCAAATACTACTTCTTTCCTGATTCCAGTTTTCTCTTTCCCTAACATGAGCTCCTCAGTAAAATCATTTTGTATATATTTGGAATGAAACCTACTTTTACTTATCTTGAACATTCAGAAAATGAAGTCCTTGAAAGCAGTTTTTGCTTTATATCCCTAACTCTTGGCCCAGTACTTAGCCCATGTATAGGCCTTCCTTCACTTAATAATAGCATAACTGACATTTACATAGTTCTTTGCATTCTATATTTCTTGTTCTCCTGCCCTATATATCTCACTTGATCCTCACAACAATCTTGAGATAGGTTCAGTTATTGTTCCCATTTTACAGATGAGAAGAGGAAACTTTGGCTGAGAAGTTAAATGAATCTGCTGTCACATCACTCAGTGTAGAATTTGAATTGGGGTCTTTCTTCCTGGTTCCAAAACTTGTCCTCTCTCCACTGTACCTCCTAGCTGCCACTGATTGGGCTTCTGCAGGTTGTATGGAGAAAAAATGGAGGCAGAGAGTGGGCTCTGACAGGTTTTAGGGGAGGATTAATCCCAGGGAAGAAGCCAGCCAGCCTGTTCAGAACTCACTTGTGGCCGAGGTCCCCTTTAAGTTCAAAGCACTGAAGCCTTTTCTCCTTCCTTTTCAGGGGGATTTTGCTCAGGCTTCACAGAACCTGTGGCTGGCCCTCCGGGCCCTTGGCCGGCCTCTGCCCACCTCCCACTTGGATTTGGCTTGCAGTCTGCTCTGGAATCTCATCCGCCACTTTCTTCAGCGCCTCTGGGTGGGACGCTGGCTGGCCGACCGGGCTGGGGGCCTCCTGCGGGATCGGGAGCTGCAGGCAGATGTCAGAGCTAGCTCCAGGGATGCAGCCCTTGTCTACCACAAGTTACACCAGCTGCATATGACAGGTGGGTGCGTCCGGTCTTACGCCCTGGGGGTGCTGCTAGAAGACCCCCATCCTGGGCTAATGGGGCTAGAACCTGCGAGAAATGACAAAGCGGCTGATACCGCCCCAGCTGTTGGCTGAACCTTCCTCCCTTTGGAGCTCTGAGGGTCCCCTCCAAGGCAGGTGCTAAGCTGGGGAGGGGCATCTGCTGAGTCAGGGTGATGATGCCCACGGCCCTCTGCCCAATAGGGAAGTACACCAGCGGCCACCTGGCTGCCATCAACCTGGCACTGAGTGCCCTCAACTTGGCTGAGTGTGCTGGCAGCTCCATCTCCGTGGCAACCTTAGCTGAGATCTATGTGGCTGTTGCGCTCCGAGTCAAGACAAGTTTTCCTCGGGCTCTCCATTTCCTGACGGTAAGGGGGACAGTGCCAGGGCAGCAGGGGCTGGCCCCTCCATCTCCTCTCGGCTCCTTCCCCAAGACCAGCGTGGCCAGACTTCCGGGGGGGTTTTAGACCTGGGAAAGGGGGGGTTAGGGCTCCGTCCCAGAGCCTTGGCTTCCCTGGCTATGTGATCTCTCTCCTGTGGTAGCACTGAGCAGCATGCACACCGGGGGGCCAGGCTTTTACCGACCCTTTTCCACTGCTCATTGACCAATCAGAAAAGACTTCCATTGGGCCAGAACTGGGCGGGTCACTTGCGAGACCCAGGTCAGTCATCCAAACAACTGCCATCTCCTCCTTGCCCACAGCGCTTCTTCCTGAGTAGTGCCCGCCAGGTGTGCCTTGCCCAGAGTGGCACCATGCCCCCTGCCATGCAGTGGCTTTGCCATCCTGTGGGGCATCGCTTCTTTGTGGATGGAGACTGGGCAGTGAGGAGCACCCCTAGGGAGAGCCTCTATAGCTCCACAGGGAACCCAGGTAACTTCCCCTCCTCTATTTCCCTCTCATTTGTCCTGATCTTTTCCCTCTCTTACTTCCTTTCATTGTTTTCCTTTTCCCTTCATCCTGTCCTTCTCCCTTTTTTTTTTTTTTGTTAATTTAATGAATATCAACAAACATTTCAGTAATAATAATAATAAATAGCTAGCATTTATAGAGTGTTTGCAATATACAAAGAACAAGGAAAGAGCATAGATAAAAACTACTTCTTTTATGTACAAATTTTAATTTAATAATCAGTAGACATTTATTAAGCACCTACCCCATACCCCAGGCACTGAGGATAAAAAAAGAGGCAAGTTAAACAAAATTTAAACAGAATTGTCCTGTTTGTTTGGTTTCCCTTTTGGACTTCTTTTTGTATCTCTGTCATCACTACTACCTTCTCCCTTCCCTCTCTGTCAGGGAAGTGGGCATGAATGTATGCAGGGGTAGATAGAGGCAAGGTGAGCTTTCCTTTTTTCTTTTTCAATCACAGAAACCTGGAACCTACACATCCATTAACTTGAGGTCACAGTTCAGACATTTCGTAAAGTTGTTTTATATTATTGTGATGATCTTGTCAAATGTTCTCCTGGTTCTGCTTATTTTATTCTGTAGCTGTACATACAACTGAAGCCTTTCTTCCCTGCTACCCCCAACTTTCTCTGAATTTGTCATATTTTCTTTCCCTACAAAGCAATAATCTTCTGCTAACATCCACGTTTCCCAACTGATGGACATCCACTTTGTTTTTAGCTTTTTGTTACAACAAAGAAGACAAGTATTTTTATAGATGCAGTCATTTCCTTGTCTCTCATCTCTTTGGGATATGGGCCTACCAGGAGCACTGTTGGGTCAAAGGGTACCCACAACCTATTGCCTTTTTGTGGGAGAGTTACAAATTGTTTTCCAGAATGGTTGGACCAGTTCACAGCTCTATCTCAGTGTGCCTGGCTTTCCAAAGCCCCTCCAGCAACTTTCAGTTTTTATCTTCTTTGCCAAGCTGATGGATATGAGAGAGACTCTCCACGTTGCTGTAATTTGTCATTCTCTTATTAATGCTTGCACTCTAAGATGGACTCACCAAGTTGCTTAAATTTGCATTTCTCTCATTAGTGACTCTCCCCCTGCCCTTATTTTCCCTGTCCCTCAATTCCTTCTCCCCTCTTTCTCTTAAGTTTCTGAGACCTTGGCCCTTCCATCCAACTGTCATTCCAAAGTGCTGAGAGGATTGGGGGGGAGGAATAATGAAAGCCTTTCCATCTGTCCTCACACCAACATCCATCTGGGAGTACCAGAGGGTCTTGGGGTTTCCTGTAACCATCTCCTTGTTCTGGGAGGTGCTCTGACGCCTGTTTTGAGGAGGGAAGTTGTTTACCCCTCTCTTTTTCTGGAGTAGTGGATCCCCTAGCCCAGGTGACACAGCTATTTCGGGAGCATCTGTTGGAGAAAGCCCTGGGCTGTGTGGCCAAGCCTGAAGAAACCCTGGCGTCAGCTGATGGGGACAGGTGAGGGTACATTCCAAAGGGGCCCAGCTCTAGCCTGTCACCCTGTGGTTTCCAAGTGTCACCTGGTCACTCTAGCTCCACCCTCCACTGCCACAGCCTCCCTGTCCCTTCAGTCTCTTTATTCTTCCCCAGCTCCACGATCCTAGTATCTTTTCCTCCAGCCACAAGCTGACTCCACCCACCTTTCTACGCAGCATCCCTCCAAAACTCCCCCCATCCCACACTGAGCCCACTAATGGTCCATTAATCCTGAGGACTCGGCTCGGGCCCTTTTCAACCTGCCGTGACTTCAGCTCCCTCTCCTGTCAGCTGGGAGGTGACCAGCCCGGCCCTATCTACCTCCCAGAGGTGATTCAAATGAGATACGAAAGTGCTTTGAAAAGTATGGAGATATAAATGTAATTATTTCTGTTACTGTTAATACTCAAAGCACTTTGCACAAGAGAGACTCAATGAAGTCACGGCTAGTTTTGCCTGAAATCGCACAGTGAGTTAGTCACTGCTGGGCTGCAGAGAGGTCTCTTGGTATTTCCCAGTTGGCCACACTTCGCCCATTGACATGCCCCCTGTCCATAAGCTGCACTCCTTCATGGGCCTCCCCCTCTGCTTTACAGAGAGTTCTCTGATGCCCTTGGGTACCTGCAACTGCTAAATGGCTGCTCAGACGCTGCTGGGGCCCCTGCTCTCAACTTCTCCATCAGTTCCAGCATGGTCACTACCACCGGTAAGCCCTTTGTTCCCCTTTGTATGCCTGAGATGGAGAATGGGTGCCTGGATCTTTGGGAGCCACATTTTCCTGAAGTTGGTTAGGACAGACCAGAGAAAGTCCTCTTCTCTCTCCTCGCAAGACTTTGGTGCATTTCCTATTCCATCTTCAGTGGGAAAATTGGAGGAAGACATCAAGGACAATGAAAAACAGACTGTCTCTTCTTCCATCCCATAGGTACTGATCTTGTGGCCAAGTGGTGGGCGTCCCTCATTACGGTGGTAATTCACTGGCTCCAGCGGGATGATGAGGGGGCAGAGAGCCTCTACCCCATGGTGGAGTACATGCCCAAAGTTCTACAGGCTTCTGAGTAAGTGCCTTGGGGCCCAGTCCCTTCCTCTTCCACATCTTTTATGGGAAAAAGGGAAAACATGATTTGCCCTCAGATCAGGGATTTTTACTAACATGCAGCAAAGACTTCACCTTCCACATGAAGCCAGACCCCTGGACAAAATCTCTTGGACTCAAAGGTGGGATAGCCTTCCCAAGCCAGATTAAAGTGAGGTGCCCAGAGCCCAGGGTGATAGTCTTAGTAATGTCCAGGGGCAGACAAGAGGCTCACAGTCAAGGGCTTGGAGCACAGCTTCCATTTCCCCTCTGGGCAAGTTTCCCCTTCCTCAAGCTTTACTGCCTCCCACCCCCCACTTAGGCTCTCAGATATATACCCATTGTTCTTCTCCCCCCCCCCCCCCCCCCAGACAAGAGGTGTCCCTACCTTTGAAATGAGAAGGAACTCCATCTAATAGTATTAAGGGAGTCATTGGGAGGACTGCCGCCGGCAGGTCAGGGGAAGGCTTGGGCTGTGAGTGACCTTGGAAGCCTTTCATCTGTGCACAGGAAGCCTCTGCCTCGGGCAGCCCTACACTCCTTCAAGGCAGCAAGGGCACTTTTGGGGAAGCAAAAGCAGGAGCTTGGTCAGGCCAGACTGAGCCAATGTGAGAAGGCCAGCAGTTACCTTCGGGACAGCTTGACCACGGGGCCCTCTGCAGCCACTGCCGGTGCTTCTATTGACAAGGTAAAGGCATCCCACACCACCCCCCACCACTGCCAGGAGAATGAGAGTAGGGGGAGATGAGGGGGAAGGAGCCCTGGACTTCCCCAGTCCCAGAAAACTGCTCCTGAAGAAGGGTCAAGGAGCAGTGGCCACTAAGGAGCTTCCCCCAGCTCTGATGTCCCGTGCTTCCTTGACTTCCTCTGAGATGGCAGTCAGGAATGAGAAGCCCCCAACTACTACCTCTGGGAGGGCATCGGCTTCTGGCTTGGACCCAGTAAGAAGGGCTTCGGTGGCCAGGTCCAGCTGGCTCTGCCAGGGTTGTTGGGGCTGGCGGGCTGGAGACGAGTGGAGGCTGCCCCTGTAGTGCATTGCAGTTGCATTGCGTGTGTCTGTCTGGTGCAATGCCCCAGCAATGCGGTACAGAGCCCGGCCCCTGGCACCGTGGGCACTGAGCCCTGGGGTACCAGAGGGAGAGGAGAGACATAGGAAACAAGCCCTTGTGGCCCACTCATCTGGCCCCCATCTGCCACGCAGGCCATCCAGCTCCTCCTGTGTGACCTGCTCCTGGTGACACGCACCAGCCTGTGGCAGCAGCAGGTGGGCACCGCCCAGCCCCCTGTCTCTGGTCACCAGGCCTCAGCCCTGGAACTCCGAGGCTTCCAACAGGACCTCAGCAGCCTCCGGCGTTTGGCGCAGTCCTTCCGGCCTGCCATGAGAAGAGTGAGTTGCCCCAGCTCCGACCTTCCTGCTTAACTTTGTGGTGGGCTTCTGGGGACTGGCGCTTCTTGCCATCCCATCCTCAGGGTATTTGGCTGTTTGTCCCCAGCCAATGAGAGTGGGCGAGCCCACCTGTCCGTTCAATCTGTCTAATCGGTCTGCGACTCCTTCAGCAGCCAAGCGCTGCGTCGGGCAGCGGAGAGAAGACATAGTCCCTGCCGTTAGGGGAGTCACAATCTAGAATGGAAACCTGGCGCTCACACACACGTGATAGAGATGCACAAGTAGTCTGTGATTCAGTGTCTCATACTACAGGCATTAAGTGTGGGGAGGTCAGTGTGGGCAGAAGTGTCCTGAGAGGTCAGGAGAGTGGCAGGAGGGAGGAAGGAAAGAAGCAAACATTCATTTATTAGGCACCTACAGGGTACAAAGCTCTGAACTAAATATTTCACAAATATTATCTCATTTGAGCCTTCCCTCAAACTGGGAGGTAGTTACCATCATGATTCCCCACTTTATAATTGAGGAGACTGAGGCAAACAGAGGTGAAGGAGGAAGGGGTAGGAGCAGAAGTATCCCGCACAGCTCACAAGAGGGTTTCATAGAGGAGCTAGCACTTGAGCTGGTTTTTTTTGAAGGAATGGGAGGTGGAAGAAGCTAATTTGTTATTTCCATGAACTGAGTAGCCTTTGGTTACCCAGCCCCGGATATTATAGGGAAGGAAAGAGGAAAGATAATGGAATTAGGGAACAAGAGGGATCCTCGTCTTTAGGGAATTTGTATTCTTCTTGGGGAGACAGAACATGGGGAAGATGGAGGAGTGCTTTCTGTGAATATGGGTACTGGCTTTCAAAGAGGGCACACAAGTGCTGAGTGACCAAGAAAGGCTTTGGGGAAGAGGGGACGCATCAAACCCAGTTTGCAAATCAGGGAAGGATTTGGAAAGCGCTCAGAGACCTCATACAAGACTGGTGGGGACAGTCCTTCCCAGAGCCAGGGCTCTGCTGACTGTTGGTGGGAGTGATTGAGGTGAGAGGGGCTAGGTATAGGCAGGGGACCTTGTTTCAAAAGCCCTGACTCCTGCTTTTTGTTAGGTCTTCTTGCATGAAGCTACCGCCCGGTTGATGGCTGGAGCCAGCCCCACTCGGACTCACCAACTCCTGGACCGGAGCCTGAGGAGAAGGGTGGCCCCGAGCAACAAAGGATGTGAGTGTGGGAGTAGGAAACTAGAATCAAGTCCCAAGACCCCTCCTTTCCCCTAGGGAGTAAGCTGTATTCTTCTAGAAAAGGTGGCTAGGTGGCCCAAGGGATAGAGCACTGGGTCTGGAGTCGGAAGACCTGAATTCAGATGTAACCCTGAACTTTCACTGTGTGATCCTGGCCAAGTCATGTAATGTCTGTCTGCCTCAGTTTCCTCATCTGTAAAATGAAGATTATAAAAGCAGCTATTTCCCAAGGTTACTGTGAGGATCTAATGAAGTGAGATCTATGCACAACTTGACATCTAGTGGGCACTGATTCTATCTATGCCTTTTCCCTTTCCTCTAGCCATATCCCAATTCGGGAATCTGACCTAAACGTCCTGTAATACACACTTCTCTGCTGAAGGTTGCCATGAGTGACACCCGAGAAATCTTGCAGGAATATTGTGTGTTATTTTTCAGTCACTTCAGTGGCATCCAGCTTTATAATTCCATTTGGGGTTTTCTTGGGAGAGATACAGGAGAGGTTTGCCATTTCCTCATTTTACAGATGAGGAAACTGAGGCAGACAGGGTTAAGTGATTTGCCCAGGGTCACACAGCTAGTGAGTGTCGGAGGCCAGATCTGACCCAGCACTCTGTGCACTATGGCACCTGAGAGCATCACCCCGTGTTCAAGTCCCTCGCCGCACGCCCTGACGCCCCTGTGCTCCTTCCCCGACAGCAGGCGAGCTGGACACCCGGCCCACTCAGAGGGAACACGCAGAGGCCCTGCTGCTTGCCTGCTGTTATCTGCCCCCAACCTTCCTGTCCGCCCCGGGCCAGCGCGTGGGGATGTTGGCGGAGGCCGCCCGCACCTTGGAGAAGCTGGGGGACAAGAGGATGTTGCATGACTGCCAACAGATGATTATCAGGTTGGGCAGCGGTACCACTGTTACCTCAGGGTAGCTGGGCCTGCCCGGGGCCCCTCAGCCTCTCCAGAGTCCCAGCCAGATGACTCTGTCCCAGACCACCCAGTCCCCTGAAACTCCCAACCATCCAGGACCGGCCCTGGGGCCTCTCTGCTTGCCGGGGTCCCAGTCAGCCTCAGACCTTAGAACCTCGCCGTGGCCACGTCACCAAGGCCCCCCAGTACTAGGGTTCCGGAGATATGGAAGGACACGGACAGAGGTGGACAAGGTGACCTGGAACCCTCTCCACTGGCTTGACACCCAGAGAGCCAGCACAATGCTAGACCCTTTTTCATTCAAAACCCTCTTTTCCCCCCTGCACCCTTGAGAAGCCTTGGAGCATAATGGGGAGAAACAAAAAACAGTCTGGATCAGGGGGTTCGGTTTCCTCATCTGGGTAATCTTCCTAACTCTCCGATCCCACCAGAGCAAACAGGTCCTGGGCCATCCTGGGGGCTGCTCGAGGGGGGCAGCGGGTGTACGCTTTGGGTGGGTCACCCCTCCCACCGGAGAGGCTGAAGCAATATCCTTCCCCCTCCCATCTAATCACTGGGTAATTTGATGCCTGTAATTTATTGTGTTTAATGGGCCAAGACTAATGAGAACTTTGCAGTCAGCCCTCGGATAGGGAGCAAGGAGGGGGTGCAGGTGACTGGAGGGGTCCCAGGTGGGGGGGGGGAGCATTTCCCCAAAGGATCATGGATCGGCCTCCTCACAATTCCATCATGGCAGGCCGCAAAATTGCCTGGTGAGATGCTGCTGACCTCTGGTGGTCCCTTGGGAGATTGCAGGGGGCTGTGTGCCTACTGGCTGCTGCAGGGCCTCCATTTGGTCCTCTATCCCAGCTGGGGGCCGCCGCGGGCCTCCGAGCCAGGAGGGCTTGAGCCCTCCCCCCTCCCCCCTCCCCCCAGGTCCTGACTCAGTGTTGTGGGAAGTTTTCCAAGGCCTCTGCAAGTTTCCCTTATTGGTGACATCACAGGTGCCACCACAAACGGCCGCTTGATCTCAATGGAACCAAATAGTGTACTCTGTACCCCCCTTCTGTTCCTGGATTGACTGCTTTTGGGGAAGGGGAAGTCCTTTGTCCTGAGCTGACGTCCCTGGCCCCGGGAGCTGCGGAAGCTCTTTGAGCCTCGGTGTTCCGAGAGCTGCTGGATGTTCTCTCACACGCCAAAATAATGCTGGGCGGGGCCCCTGCCTCTAACCCGTCCCGCCTGCAGCCCCTTCGCCTTGCCCTCCCCCCACCCCTCGGGCTCTGCTGCAGGCCGACTTCCCCCCCACTGGCTGCCGGAGTCACTGCCTCTTGGGAGGGGAGATGGGCCCCTGCTGTGGGTCAGTCAGCGCCCACCCGGGGAAGAAGAGGGAGCGGGCCGTGGCTGAGCCTTGTACATATGTATATATCGGCACTCCATCTCCTCGCCACTGCACTAGCTCCCTAAGGCCTCGGGAGAAGCCTGTACTACTTTTTTCCTCGCAGACTTTTATTTTCATAGTGTGAGAAGTTTTGTACAGAAAATTAAAAGGAGAAATTATTTATAACTTGGGTTCCATTTTTGAGCGAGACTTATGCCCTGCAGGGGAAAGGACCCACAGGGTGGCAGGCGTTGCACTGGGGCCTCTCCTAGGCCCTGTGTAGCTCATCATTGACTCCTGGAAGCGAGAGGGGATTAAAGGGAGTCAGAACAGACTTCTGGGCCCAGGCAGCCTTCCCTAGTCCTTCAGAGAGACGCCGACTCCGCCCCAGGACACTTGTGTATCCTCCGCCAAAGAGGTAGGGGCAGCCCGTAGGGGGCGGGGGGAGCCCCTGGTCTGGGGAGTGCGGGACTGAGGCAAGGTTCCCCTCTGTTAGCTGTCCTGCAGCTTTGTGTCCCCTTCCCCCCTCCCAGCGCGTGGAGTGTATTCCCTCTATCAGAGGCTAGCCCTCTGCCCCTCGATCTTCCCAGGTTCCTCGGGCCGGGCAGCCTGGCGGGGGCTCCCTGCAGTCGTTAAGTCCTGGATGGCAGGATGGTGGCGAAGCTTTTCTGGGCCTGCGGAGGGAGGGGGGGGAGGGGTCGCTCCCCTTAGGGTGCCGGGGGACCATCAGTCTTGTGCTCAGCTGGATGGGTTTGGGGGGACAGGACTTGGGGGGAGGTGGGGTGTCCCGAGTCCTAGATCTCCCCCAGCTGATGCCGTGGGATCCACACTCGAGGCGGTCATGGGCTACAGAGGGGCTTGGGACCTCCGCGGGCGGGGCAACGGGCAGTTAGCTCTCGCCTCCCACGGTTTCCCTCCCCGACCCCCGCCAGGTGCTTGATGGGTAATGTCCTCGCCCTCAGCACGCCAGCGTGGCCCGCCCAACCAGGAGCCGCTTTTCTCTCCTTCGTAGGCGCCCGCACCCCCCCTTCCTTGCACCATCTCTGCCGGGGAGTAGGGAGGTTAGAGGCCACAAGTCCATGCCCGAAGACTTCCAAAACAATTGTTGTATCTTTATTGACGGTTTTTTTTAATGCAATGACCTGTTTTTTTTTCTTTTTTTACTCTTAAGGAAAATAAACATCTTTTAGAAACAGCTCGTTAACACACAATCTTCAGTGTGAAGCAATATACTAATAAGAACACTAGTCTTAACATTTACAGTCTTCATATATATTATATATATGTATATGTATACATATATATACACTATATAATGAGGCAATATATAATACACACGGTTTACCATTTTACAGTCATATGTACAGGATGCCACTAAGACAGTTGGGAGCTAAGTGAGGCGCCCCCCAGCGGCCGGGAGGGCCGTGTCCAGAGTGAGCTTGGCGGGCGGGCGGGGCGGGCCTGGCGAAGCGCAGGTGATGGACGGCGCGGAGGACCACACGGACGGACGGACAGGCGGATGCAGGAGGCGGGGCTTGCTCGTCTGGGCTTCCTGACTGGGCCAGTTTGAGGGTCTCCGGGACGCGGTGCCAGCCCCCCAGCCCAGCTCCTGCGGGAGGGGAGAGGGGGCGTGGGCAGGAGCCCTAAGGACTGAGGTCGCTGCTTGCAGTGGAACCAATGTGGTGAAACAAAAGCGAGCACGTCTCAAACATATATACATTATATATAACATATATATATAGAACAGTACATATATATTTTATACACATGATATATCTGTTTTCCGGCCGCGCGGTCCACAGCTGCTGCCGCCCCCGACCCTCCTGAGAAAGCCCCCCGCCCCCAGACACCGGATCCGCGGCCTAGCGGACACACGCATGCGTATATAGCACGATGGAGGTGGGCAGCTATACGTAAATGCGCTGCGGTGTCACGGGTGTGTGCACACATATATATACACGCGTATATATACACACGGAAGCCCCGCCCCGCCCCCAGCCTCGAGCTGACCGGCCCGCCGAGAGAAGGCGGGCCCGGGGCGGGGCTGGGCCCGGGGTTGGCACTGCCAGGGGAGGGGGCACAACACACAGGAGCAAGGCTGAGAGCTGAGTCGCGAGAGGAGGAGCCGGGAGAGCTCAGCGGCAGGGGGCTAAAACGGGGCGCAGGCACCTCAGGGGTCACTGGGACAGCCAACGGGTGGGGGGGGGAGGGGAAGGAACAGCTACACGGCTCTGCCGTCTCCTGCCCTGGGATCGCTGCTGCCTTCCATCCGCCATCGGGAGGCAGGGGAGGGGCCGGGGAGAAATCAGTCCAACCCCATCATTTTACAGATGAGGAAACCGAGTCAGATGTTCAGCAAAAGAGCAGGCTCTCTGATCAAGCCTCTCCAGGGATCACGGCCTTAAAAGAGCGAGTTCTCCTCCTCCCCGGAGCTCTGGGATTCCTCCCCCATCAGCCAGGCTCCCCGGAGAGCGGACGCCAGCCCACTGGGCCAGCTGCTCCCCGAGGCCTGGGGTCACTAACCTGAAGGCCCGGGTCGCACCTCCGGCCCCGTGTCCCCCCCCCCCCCTTTCGGACAAAGGCCCCTCGGGGGCTCCTCCGCACCTGCCGCCAGGCTTCTGCCAGGAACAGGGCTCTGCCCCCGGGGCTACTCCGAGGGCCCCGGGGCTACTCCGAGGGCCCCGGGGCTTCCAAAGACTTTACATTTCTTCGACTAAACTAACATAACCAGGGTTTGCACTGGGCATGCAAAGAGTCACCTTCTTCCAACCTTGCCTACACTAAGACCTTCCCCCACCCAACGTTAGCAGACACTTGGGCGGACCAGACCCATCCTGGGAATACGCCGGGCAAGAAAGGGAAAGTACCGTGTGGACAGAATTGGTGGGGACGCCCCCCATACACACACAGCCTCCGAGATGGAGAAATCCCACGCGTCCCAGTCCGGCTCCCACGGGCCTTGTTTTTACTTGCCCTGCTCTCCGCCTGCCGGGGGCGAGGTGCGGAGGGAAGAGCAGACGGTCCCTTTAGGCCACTAGCCCCACACTCTGCACCGTCCCTCCGGCCATCCCCTCGGCTGGCAACGGTCTTTATTTCTCTAGGACTGAACGCGGAAGCAGCTTACCAGGCGAGAAGAGTCCGGGGCTGTTTCTCCATCCGGGGCCAGTGGGCCCCGCACTCAGCAGGGGCTGCAGTGCAGTTGGGCAGGGAGCAAAGGCAAAGTCAGGCCTGGCCTCTTGGGCATCCAAGTACCAGGCCGTGCCCCCCGAGGCCGGCAGGGTCAGGAGCGGGCAAGAGCGTTGGGAAAAGGATCTAAGCTTGACACAAAGCCCCCTCACTGCTGAACTCCTAGACCCTGTCCGGGCCCCCCTTTCCCACCACCTGCCCCTGTGCAATCTAGACTGTCAGCCGGTGAGAGAGGCCTCGAAGGCTCCCTCCCAGGGGAGGGTGTGGTGTAAGGTCTGACGGATCCCAAATCCACAAAGGCGGGGCCTGGATCCTATCGGTCAGCAAACCTGGGTCAGCTCTGAGGAGTGGTTCTTGGCAGGGAGGAGAACCAAGAGTTGGACGGGACTCTAGCCATAAGCAGATGAGAACATTCAGAAAGAAAGGGCCTCTGGTTAGGTCAGCAGATCAAGGGGGAGGAAGGGTCCTGTTCCTCTTTTCCTTGCCGATCTGGGTGGTCCTGGTCACAGCTCCAGGTGAGAAGTGGGCCCAAGGCTTGGCGCCATCTCCTGTCCAGATGGAGGATGTAAGACCCAGGAGGGTAGATTACAACAGCTGCCTCTGGAAGAAAAGCCACACCCGCCATCAACAAGAGCACCACAGGGGGCTCCCAAGAGGGAGTCCCCGCCCCCCTCCCTGCCACCCTGACCCCAAAATTTCCTGGACTGAGAGATTTCCCTCCCTGAGACCCTCTCCAGCCAAGCGCTCCCTTAATTCCCACGTCCAACCCCATCCCCTGGTGAAAAACCCCCATGTTCCACGGTCCTGCCCCCCCCCACCTGCTGCTGGGCCCTCGAAGACAGTTAGGCGGGGCAATCCCCCTGTCTTCATCCCACAGGGCCCGGCTCGGCCTCCCAGCTCCCCAGCCCTTTATCTTCGGGCTCCCTCCCTTTAGGTTTATATAAAGCCCGATTTATAAGGAAACACTCATGATCACTGTATGTCAGCCTGCCCTGATCTCTCTAATTAACTGCAAATAAGAAGAGTGCACATTGTCGAGGCTGCGGCAGGGAGGTGAGACAGGCCGAGATGTCTCCCAGCACTGGGCGAGCTAACAGGTCCCCGGGAGGAGGGACTGGCTGGGCCTGAGCTGGAGGACAGAGCTAATCGGGAGGGGCTTCGAGGTAGGAGCCCCTCCCCCCCAAGGGACTCTTCCCTCCCCTATGCACAAGTCCTGCTGGAGGATTCCAGGCCCTGGCAATGAAAAGGAAATTCAGGCAGGGTTTTTTCCTTCCTTTCCTTCTGAAGGGTAATGAGCATGGGGGATAAGTTGCCAGAGGTAAAGGCCTCTGAGGAAGAGTACAAACAGGGAGCTTAGAATGTATTTCTGAAGCAAGAGGTAAATCTGAGGTCATCTGGGACCATTTAGGACCAGTGGGCTTCCAGGGAACAGGCTCTGGTCCCAACCAGGGAAACCCTGGGAGGCCCCCTGATCTCCAGCCTGGGGGGGGAAGCACACCCTCATCCTCACCCACCCACTGGCAGGGTTCTGGCTGGGGGGGGTGAGTCCTGGACACACCCTCCAAATGCGGTCCATCTGTCATCAGCAGGATGGCCCCAGAGGTGAAATAACTCCAAGTATGTAGGAGAGGCAGGGGGAAGGGCAGGGAGTGGAGGGAGAGGAGGCATGTTCACTGATAACACTGGGAGTGGGGAGTTCTGGCAGGCCGTGGTGTGTTCCCCGATCTCCAAGGGGGTGAGAATCAAAAGGAGGAAGCCATTTCACATACCTTATGTTTAGGACATTTCAAAGAAAAGTTCTCTTCAACTAGAATGCAACCTAAGAGCAAAGAGAAGTGTCTATTGTAAGAACAGGGATAGAGAGGGGGTGGGGTGGAGGGAGAGGTACAGGGGAAGCATAGGGGGTCTGTCTGAGCCTTCCGAGTCAATGTGTCATGAGCTGGGGGAGACAGGGCAGGAGGGAAGCTTCAAAACACTGCCACCAATCCTAGAAGTCCCTCCAAGGCTGGGAAAGGAAGGGGAGCCCAATAATTAGGGAGCTTCCTCACTCAGTCCCTCCGAGAGCTAACTGCTAAGCTAGGATCACAAGCGGCTCCCCCACAGGGGTCCTCAGGGTTTCCTGCAGTTACATTCTCTGTCCCACCCCTGGATTTCCTCTTTATTTCCTAATCATTTAATGTATACCAATGAGTGGATGAATGAGTGTGGCGCATGGTGAGTGTAAGGCATTCTAGGACTTCAGTCTTATGGTCCAGCTGGACGAGAAGGCGCTCTGTCTCTCCTCTTCCCCCCAAGCCCCAGCCCCCACTTCCAGCGGGTCCTGGGAGAGGAAGTGAGGGCTGCTGCATTTTCTTTCCTTCCCCCCAGACAACACAAGTGAGCTGGAGGCTGGAAACATTAAGTCTCTCCTGCACAGGAGAAGAGCACTAACCACTGGGATGCCCACTGGGCCCTCTGTTTCCAGTCTGTATGTGGGTTCCAAGCTTACAAAAGACTGGGGCACTTCGAGTCAGCCAGGCAGGAATGGGGTGAGGATCTCGTCCTCGGGCAATTGGACTTGCCCTGGGCCTTCCCTGGGCCAGGCCTGCCCAGTACGCTTCAGGCCAAACGGGCCTGGCCACGGGATCCAGGAAAGGACCCTGCTGGGGCTGACTCCCTGATGGGGGAGGGGAACAGGGACCTCCATTGGGAAGGGATTTTGGAAGACCCCCCGAGGCTCATCCCAGCCCCTGCCCTCCCTCTGCTTCCTCCGGATTCATTCCTGCCCCAACTGGCTTCTCCCCTGGCTTGGCCCAGGGGAGGTCTGCCTGATGCAGGCTCTCCGATGCCCGAGGGAGAGCTCCGCAGCTATTCCAGGCCTCTGCTCTCCTGGGGGGGGGTTACAAAGAGCACTCTCTCTGGATGGGAGCACAAGTTACAGGGGAGGGGGGGAGGCTGCTGGCTCTCTGGGAGAAGAGAGGAGGAGCACAGAAGAGAAGGCAGAGGGAATGGAAGGAAACAGTCCTCCCTTGTACTCTCCTTGCCTCACTGGGGCACTCTGCATGCAGGCACCAAGCCCCTGATAAAGCTTCCTAGAGCAAGTTCCTAAGCAGCTGCCTGCCTTTGGGCTCACTGGCAGTCTGGGGGAAGCATCTGGACCCCTTCTCAGAAGAATGTTTTTAAATGAGTAAAAATAAAACATGAAATCATGAGGGAAAGCAATCACATTGAAAGAGCTGGGTGGTACAGTGGATAGGGTGCTGACCAGGGAATCTGGAGGACAAGACTGCCCTTGAGCACTTCACACTTATTAACTGTGTGACCTTGGGCAAGACCCTTAATCCAGATCACCTCACCAAAAAAAAAAAAAAAAAAACCAAAAACAAAACTAAACAATTCTTCAAAAAGCAAGTTTATGCACCATTTGAACCCTAAGTTCAGAATCTAGAAAAACTAGAGGCTTTTTCTTATTTCCCTCAGGGAGAGGTTGCCTTTTTGTACCCCAACCAGGGAGGAGTGTGCTGCCTGTTTCTCCACAAGAAGCCTTCATCCAGCAGCTTCTGCTCTCCTCCTCCAAGCTTAGCTGGTCCCTGAAAGGTAGCTCTCTGGAACCCCCTCTGCCTGCTGACTGCAGGTGCTGGAGTACACACACCAGGGGCAGGGACAGACACTGAGCTTGGACTTCTCCCCACAAGAGCTCCCGCACAACAAGCATTGCTCAGGTCTCCTGCTTCATTGCTCAGCCAGTACCACAGTGAACCCCTTTCAGTAGAGAGGAAATGGTTGCCAGGATAAATCTGCCACTTAACTATGCTGTCCCCCAAAAGAACTTGTCTTTAATTCCTGGCTTCTTTAAAAAGAAGGAAAAATCCTATTATTCTGCTTCTGACACCAACTATTCCACAGTACTGTTTATTATGTTCATGAATCCCAAAT
The DNA here is from genome assembly GCF_048593235.1 of Sminthopsis crassicaudata. Taxonomy (NCBI): domain Eukaryota; kingdom Metazoa; phylum Chordata; class Mammalia; order Dasyuromorphia; family Dasyuridae; genus Sminthopsis; species Sminthopsis crassicaudata. Next base: position 510,271,088 of record NC_133617.1, read on the forward strand.
TAAGATAGGGTAGCAACTAAAAAATTGGCCTGCAAGCGGCAGGAAGAATGTGCTAAGAGATGATGTTGAAGTCACTTGTGATCTTATTATTATAATTATAATTATTTTTATTTCTTTCCCTGCAGGCTTAAGCAGGGTATTATTTCTATTAATTGAATTCTGCAAAATATTTCCTCCGTCACCATGGAAGGCAAGAAATAACGTTAGGATGGACTTAAAAGTTTATAGGCCCAATTTTCTGTCTCTCTTTCTCTCTCAGTCTTCCATGCTCACAAACATAATGATATGGTCAGATGCAGAAGACTCCAGCCTTCAGTAGTACCTAACCAAAAGGATTAGACTAAACCCTTATTACTTTAGTACTCTAAAATAGCAAGTTCTTAACCTTCCACTGTGCAAATTTGCTTTAAAAATATGTTTTTTAAATTAACCATATTTCAATATTACTTAATTTATTTTATGCATTCAGCAACAGTCTTCTGAGAAAGGGTCATCAGGTAGCCCCAAGAGCTCTCGATACCACAAAGGCTGAGAAAGCTAGTATCTAGAGGAACACAACCACAGACATAACTAAAGAAGGGGGACTAGAAGTTGACTTCCAGGGAGGAAAATTTTAGGGCACCAAAAATATTATTCTGGGGGCAGTTTCTCTTTTCTCCCTCGGACCCAGTGACTGTCTCAGGCCCCATCATTAGGTGCACCTCCATCCTCACCCACCCCCTGCCCCCAGGCCCCCAGGTGTGAACTCAGGCAAGTCACTTGGCTTCTTAGTCTCTGGGGTTTTCACCTGTAAGATTTGTACTACCTCCTTCACACAGGAATATTGTGAGGAAATATGTTGTCCGAGTCCAATGAACCAAGGCTGGGCCAAATGGTTCTCTGAATTTCTGATAGGGAAATCTTTGTGAGCTAGATCCTTTTTTCCGCCCCTCAATTTTTTCTATTCTATAAATCTTTGGTTAATTTTCTTCATTCAAGTAAGGTAAAGTGTTTACACAGTGGTAATGGTGGTACCTTTTGGTAGAGAAAAAAAGGTATTTTGCAGGCCCAAGATCTTAAAGGTAATCAATTAGTTTCTGGTTCACTTATCATCAGGATATCAGAATCCAGCTAAAACTTTTGAAAATTTCCCCTTCAAACCTTTCCACAGGAGTTGGGTGTATATATGTGTACATATATGCATATACACATAGATTTTATATATATATATATGTATATATATATATACATATATATATATATATACCCACATATATAAATATATAGTATCATACATATTTTATATGTATAGACACACATACACACACACACACACACACACACACACACACACATATATAAAACATCTAAAAGCATCTTTTTTTTTTTTTTTTTTCCCCAGAGAAACCTGGGGAAGACTTATACGAACTGATGCAGAACAAAGTGGGCAGAGCCAGAACAATTTATACAAAGACAACAATGTTGTAAAAATTAAACAATTCTGACAGACTTAATAATCAATTCAGTGACCCACCATAATTATGGAGGACTCAATGATCAAACATGCTACAGACCTCCAAAGAGAAAGAGGATGAGCTTGGAGTACAAAGTTTTGTGTTGGTCTTTTTTTTGTTTGTAGTTTGTTTGTTTGTTTTTTTGTTTTTTGGGGTTTTTTTTGTTTTGTTTTGTTTTTTTGGACATAGACAATGCTAGAATTTGTTTTGCTCGATTATACATGTTTATAACAAATTTTTCTTTCATTCTCAAGAGCAATTGGGAGGAACAGAGTATGGAATAGGAGAGAGAATAACTGGGTTTTTAAATTAAATTAAAATTTTAATTTGAAAAAAGAGGAAAAAAGCAACACCTTCAGCTCTGCTGGGTCAGTGGTTATTTCATCTTTTTAGAATCTGTTTTCTAGATGATAGCCAGTCAACCTTGACCTGGGTAAGAGGGAATTGATTCTATAGGCTATGATTCCCAGAAGCTCTGGGGCTGAGGAAGGTATTCCACTCTGTAAGTCAGGAGGGGGGCACTATGGCATGTGAGTCCAGCTCTTAACTTGAATGAATCATAGTAAAACTATCTGAAGATTAATAGAATGTCCTGAAGCCAATTCAGCAATTTTCTCCACTGTTATTTAGATTCTCCAACAAGGCCATCCTTAGGCCAAGACCTAGGAAGACCTGAGCTGCTGGGCAATGATTTAGGGAAGCAGCAGTCCCTCATTTGTTACCTAAATGAAAGACTCGCAGACACCCTCCCAGGCAAGGTTTGGGTCTTGTCCCATACCCTTTTCTACACAAGCCTGTCTCAAGATTCACTAGTGTCTCTGGGGGTCAGTGGAAACTGGCTGATTTTGTTCCTATTTTAAAAGTTCTGGGGGGAGGGGTGCAGCGCATGTAGCAGAATTTTCTCACTCCACTCCTCAATTTCCAAAGGATATTCCCTCGAACACATCTCTAAAGACAACCCCAGGCTCGGCAACCCCGTTCTCTCACTAAGCACTAACATCCAGGGAACGTGCCAGCAAAATGTCAACACTCCAAGCCCGGTTCACGGAGGGGAGCCCATGGGCTGGACGCCAGTCCAGGACAAAGCAGAGAGAAAGAGAAGAGGCTCTTTCCTGAAGACGGCCAAAACCTCCCCAGTTGGGCGTAGCACTGACAGTAGCCAGAGGCAAACACCAGAGAGAAGGGCTACCCGGGAGCAGTGTCTGGGGTTGCCCTGACAGGTCATCAATGGGCAGGTTCCCTCCCAGCCTATGACCGAACTATAACAAGGCATCGCATCAGCACACCAGATACTTAATAGATGTTGAGTTGACCTCCCTTGTTAATTTACATAGCCCAAAACCAACAGAGCCCTCCCAGAAGGGTGTCCGTGCGAGACAGATGTCTGCTGACAGCTATCTGAGAATCATGAGCGACAATCTGGCTTTACTCATTATATGGACACTTGAGGCTACTGGACCTTCCACAGTGGGCCCACATCTGGAGCCACTTGTATCCAATCCTTCTCCATCATCCTTTACTCAGGACTTGAGGTTGAAGGATCTCTGCTGGCCAGAGGGCCCCAACCTTCTACAAGAGGAAAGCAATTTCTTGCTACTCTCTGTGGATCCTGCACCTGAGAAGGAATGGAGTTGGAAGTGTGTCAATCCATTTCCTTGTCGACAGATGAATTCCTCATCTGGCAGGCTCAGCCAGGGAGAGAGGGGAGAGCCCTGAGGATGGGGGCTGCCTACTGACCGGTGTGAAAGACTCCCTAGGCTACTGATTACCAAGATTCAATAGCTTCTGATTCAGGTAGTCCTGGACAGGAGGCTGTCCAGGCGTAGCAGTCATTGACCCTCTGACACAGCGGTAACTCTCCAGTTGTTTGGGGCATTCTCAGCCTAAGACCTCCAGTAGCTTACAGTTTCAGAGACACAAAACACCAGGGAACACAACACGACCAAGCTGCCCATGTAACCGGGCCACACCGAGTTACACTACTGTTACAAGGAGGTTTAACCTGCTTCTCTCTTGGCTCTCCCTTCTTGACTGACGACCAATTGCTCTACCCTCTTATTTTATGTGGTGATAAAGAAACCAGGCGACCCATTGCTGGACTATGGCAGCCTGGAATTGGAGTTCTGCAGTTGATTTCGGGTGGCTTGTATTGCAGTTTGTATGGTTCATATGGTGGAAAGGGGAAACCTTACATGTAAGCAGAGCAGAGAAACCCATCTATGCTGCTGATGCCTAAATTATAACATTAGTGTTCCCTTGGGCATTCCTTCTCCCATCAGTCCTTGTAAAATGAAAATTGCTGGGGGAGGACTGATGCATTTATGGGGTCTAGTTTTTTCCAGGTGATCAAGAATGATCATTTAGGCTCTGATAGGAGCACCGATGGATGCTGAAAAGAGGGAAGAGAGTAAAGATTAACTATCTACTCCACAATTTTACTGAGGCTCAACTCTAGGGTTGAGGAGAGACTCCTATCAGACAATAGAAGAGGTTGTGGGACTGGGCTAAGGAAAGATAAGGATTAAGGTAGAACTGGATGGCCTCCAAAGTCCCTTCTTTGATTGAAAGCAAGAAGCTCTAGGGAAAGGACAAGGCCTAAAAACTGATTGTGAGAAGGAGCAAGGTCTTGGACATTAAATAATGGGAAGGAGGGCAAGGACAACCAAAGATTAAAAAATGGGAACCAGGACTATTAATGTTCTCAAGGGTCTAAGGATCAAAACACATAAGTGTCTGGAAGGAGAAGAAAGCCAATGTGCTAGAGTAAAAGGTTGGGGTAGCCCAAAGAGCCACCTGAAATGGTGACCATTTATCCTTCTTCCTCTCCCCCCATTACACACACATACACACACACACACACACACACACACACACACACACACACACACACCCCTCCCATGGTTCCCAGAGTAATATGAAGGGCAACAAGAAGTCCTGGCCCCACAGTCCCTTACCTGTGTCACTGGCACATGCGTAGTGGTAGGTTTGAGGGCATCCTTTGTGGCAGCAGCCAAGGGTGGCACCTACTTGCTGACAGCTGGAGCATCTCTTTACATCCATGAAAGAGAGGGAACAGTAGAGAGGAAAAAAGAAAAGGAATTCAGTGACATGTAAAAATCCAAATTTCTTGGTGGGTCAATCAGTTGGCTATAATTTGGATCAACCAAATAGACTCTCTTTCTGGAACAGCCATTATTTTTCCTGGATTATTTTCTTTCTCCAAAGTAAACAAAGTGAAATCTGCATTTCATTTCTCTGACTCTCATCCAGATATATGGCCATGGACAAATCTCTTAATTTTTCTGAGTCTCAGTTTACTCAGGGAATAACAATGCTTGTGGGTTGCTCCCTCACAGGGTGATTATAAAGTTCAAATGAGATAATGAACTTAAAATATTTTGCAACCTTTAAAATATCCTATGACTACCCCATTATAATTTTAACAATCAAACCTGAATAATTCTGGGAGCTTATCTTTCAAAATTATTCAAAAGTTCAGGAGACTAAACCTCTATATAAGGATTCTAAATAGCTGAGGTCCTTGCTGCTCCCTCTTACTCCTCAAAAGTTCCATAATTACTAGATCCCTCACAGTCAGTCACCAGGCAGCTGTCCTTGGGGAACACATGGTATTCTCATGGACACTCCCTTAGGCCACATATTTGTGTGGGCCGGTGTGGGTTTTTATTTTTCCTTCATGCCTTATTCCTGATTTCTTCTTCTGGACTCTATGGATTTTTCAAAATTGTCTTGGAAGATTCCTAGCAAGGCCCCAATTCATCTTGAATCTAACCTATCCTTCAGGACTATAGGAAGAAGCTAGGCCTTTCCCTCTCAATCTGAAAATGAGTCACAGACCCAGAGTCCATGCTCAGAGCCCCTGAGAAGAATCACAGCAAGTCTCAAATGTTTCTTGCTGGAACAAGAGTGTCTCCCTGAAGGAGCCTTTAATTATCAAGAAACACAGAGCTCTTGTGGGTGTCCAGAGGAAGGACAAAGGCCATTTACCCCCATCGCTTCATCCTGCTCCCTCCCAGGAGAGAGATGGCTAATTGCCAGTGAAGCATCTCCCTATCCTGGGGCTGCTTACTCATACATCTGGATGGCTGTCCACCTGACGTATGTCTCTGGGGCATTAATCTTTCTCTCTTTCTTCCCTCTCTTCCATCTCCTGACACTGTCTGGAACACAGCCTGCGTCATCGGGAAGGAATAGGGTTTCTAATTGGGAATTAGCTAGAGAGCAGCCACAATCAGTTTTGTTGCCTAGATGGAGCTCTTGGCTGGCAGTGGATTCTGTCTCCTTCCTGATAATGGCCCAAATTTGAGTGGGCTGACTTCCCTAAGCTGGCCAGACCCTTAGTCAAAAGGTCAGATCAGAACACGTCATTCCCAAGGGTCTATAGCTGTGGCAAAATGTCCCTTCTCTAAAAAATAGTTTTGAATTAAAGGCTGATCATGTGAAGACAAAATGTCTGTATTAACGTTGTTGTAAATACCATGTGTATGAAAGCTACCTGGGGCAAATAGAAAGTTGCCTTTATGCCCTAATATTCAGATGTTTATTGTGTGTGTGTGTGGGGAGAACTCTGAATGGAGATAATGTAATGGGATAAAGTATATGTATTCTTTCCAAGTGAGGGCATTCATGAGGAGGAAAGATAACATAAAGAGGAACAAGAATAGAATAGAAACCCAGAATTAACTATTGTAGGGTATAGTGGCTAGGGCTGGTCTGCCAAACTACTAGTTGGTGAAGGTATCTCTCTCTCTCTCTTTTTCTCTTCATATCTTTATATTTATATCCACATCTAGTTAGCTATCTATCTAAATGTATAAGATGGAATGGTTCAGAGCCATACCAACTGACCATGGTGAGGTGAGGGAGCTCACTGTTGGGATGAGAATCATCAGAAACCAATGGAGGTAAATCTAGGACCTGCCCCGGAAAAGGGATCTCACTCCCCTAGAGACCAAAGGGCTGGAGGGAAGAAGAGTGGATCTACCAGAAACTGTAACTTCATCTGTCAAAATCCAGTAGCCTCAAAGTCCTTGGGACTGAATGGAATTGTCTCATTGCTTTATGCTTCTGCACAGTACGAATATGAAGCTACATTTTAGATGGAATCCAACTAGAGACAGTGAAATATGCAATGATGGGGAAAGTGTTGGACTGAGGAGCAAAGGATGTGAGTTCTAATCCTAGCTCAGCCATTAATTAATTCACTCTGTGACTTTATTTCATGTATCAAGTGAGGGGTTGGGTGTTCTGGTGGAATGAGCTCACTCATTTGAAATGAGTTAAAATCTTGGCCTGGTCACTGTGTGACCTCGGGTTACTCCTTAATGTCTCTGGGTTGTCTTTTCATTTTAAAAAAAAGACAAAGTTTGGGTTAGCTCTCCAAGGGTTTTTCTAGCTCAAAATCTAGGAACTTGAAATATTTTCCAAGATACCTTCCAGTTCTAATACTCTGATTCTACTGCTATATATAGAATGGACCTCAAGATTGCCCCAACGTGCTGTAGCAAAGTTTGATTATGCACTTGAACTGATGGGTGCTGGGCTGTGGGAAAAGATGCTGTCCTGGGAGAGGGGGACACTTTGACAGAGACTACTCTTGGGTGGCAATGGCCTTTTGTTCATCTAAGAAATACTCTATCACTGGCAAGAGATGACAGTGCCCCATTTTGTGACATCTTCCTCCTTAGAGAAGTACACAAAAGGCAGAGTGAGCCCCAGGTTGTTAAGGCAGTGTTGCCCACTTGCCCAATAGAGCCAGTGAACTTTCTGGGAATCAATCTTCCGGCTTTTCTGGAAGGGGGATGGGCCGTTAGCAAAGCTTCCTTTCCATAGAAAGAGGGAGGAAGGGGGAAGGTAGTGGGTTCAGGACAGTCATCAAAAGTGGCTCCTTGGGAAAGGTAAGTAATGAAATAAAAATAGATGCTGGGGGGAAGGCTGGAGCTGGGGTATATTCTGCCAACCAGTGCCCGCCCATATCTCTGTCAGCTCTTTCCCCAGAGCATCACCCAGGGAACCCAGCTGAGACTGAACCAGACTTTGTTGCTCGGCAGGCTCCTTAGATCCTGCGCAAGCCACCTGGAGTGATGACACTGGTTCAGTGGGGGGAGATTTGGTTCACAGGTAAGCATCCTCTTGGCATCTTAACAAGAAACTGTTCCTGCCGAGATGCTGTTCTTGACTTACTAGCTCCTTTTTCCCCACGCCATTCCCAGCTCAGAAGAGACAGCAGATCTTTCTTTCAGGGGAATGAGGGTAAACCAAAAAATGGGAAGGAAAAATGCTTGTTTGCCTCTGTTCTTGACTCTCAACTGAGCAGGGGGCACAGGAGAGGGGCAGCATCTGACACTGGGTAGGAAGGCAGCCCAGCTTTGGAACTATGGGGAGAAAGGAAAGTCTCCACATCTTAATTTCCACAGAGGGAAGAAAACAAAGGCAGGATCAAACATGAAAGAGATAGTGGGCAGGAAGGGCAGAGGCAGAAACGAACAAACAAACCAAAGAAGCGAGGAACATGCTAAGAGGATGAGCTGGGGACTATGCCTTTGGCTCACCCACCTCCACGCCTGTGCCCATGTCTTCCTTCCCCAATTATACCCAAACTCCTTGAAGAGAAAGTCTGAATCTCCTTCTATTTCATATCTCTCACAGCCCCTGGAATAGAAACGTGCACAGCAGGCATCTGGCAGTTTACATTTTTTTGCTAAACTGAGTGAGAGGAGAAGGAAAGGACTGAGTTGGTACATGAGAACTCGATCACCTACTTCCTTCTCTCGTCATGAAGAAGGCAGGGAATGCTCCTTAACTCTGTTTGGCCTGAAATCCAAGTTCCTGCCTTCTGCTATCTCACAGCCGTGCCCGTGCCACCTACAGCCCACACTATAACGAGCCAGACACGTCAGCCTCTTCCGCAAATACCCCAGGGCCTGTCCTTTAAGCGGGTGGCCACCCTTCTCTCGGCGCCTGGAGGACATGAGGAGCTGGATGCTGATCCTGAGAGGGTCTTAGCTACACAGAGCATGTCGCAACCAAACCAAGGTGACTCATATTCTCCCTTTGGCCTCATCTTCAGTGCCTTGACAGCATGAATTCTAATTGGCCCTTTAAGAGCAAACAATAAAAGAGCATGACTTCATTTATACGACACCCCCTCCCCCCCTCTTCTGCCTTATCAGTATCTGTTTCTGGGTCGCCTTGGATAAGAAGGCTCCTCAGATGTCTCTGAGGTCTGCCCAGATTTTCTTGTGCTCAGTGCTTGGTTCCTATTATTTCAGCTACAGAAGATTTCCTCACAGCTTCTTGAGTCTGGGTAGAGGAGGGAAGGAGTGGGGAAATAGGGAGTGTGATCTGGTTATTTGTATTTTAAAGGTGAGGGAAACCAAGGCAGGAAGAAGAGGAAGTATGTCGTGTTGCAAGGAGAAACCAGCCAAGGCGGGCTTAATTAGCTCTGTGATGTTGGGCAAAGCACTTCCCCAGTCTGAGCCTCGGTTTATTCCTCTGTAAGATGAAGAGATTGGGGGATGAGCTGAAACCTTCCCTCTGGTTCTAGTGGCCTTCTGTTCCAAGTGAATTGGGATAAGGAAATGCCCAACACAGGTTGAGTCAAAGACAGAGCAAGAACCCATGACTGTGAAGAACTCGGTCCCAGGCTCCCACAACAAGGCTGTACCCTGGGTCTGGGAAATGGACATAGTGATGGGAATGGGAAAGCTTTTGAGGGGAGCCGGCTTTACACAGCAAGAGAAATGCTCCGGGAATTACCTATTAGAGGCCAGTCTGGGGAGGCTGGGAAGGATAAGGTCCTGGGCCTGATGGCCTGGCCCTCCCCTCACACCTCCCTCCTCTGAGGGTCTGGCTTTCTTCAGGTGCTCTCTGCTAACATCTGCACAGTGCCTGGTGAGCAGGAGGTGCCTAATAAACACTTATTTCTTCCCCTCGCCTTCATGGTTGTGTTTACGGGGTGGGGAAGGCCGGAAGCAAGCCCAGGACCTCAGCTGGGCCCCAGCAAGCCCGGGGTCCCCAGCAGACCTGGGCCAGGGAGGGAGTCTTACCACATCTGCAGCGGTCTTCATGGCCTCCTGCAGGCCGAACAGCTTCCCGGCCACCAGGTAGACACCGGCAGTCCATATGGCACAGCCCTCGTGCACCCAGTGCTCCTGCGTGTCTCCACTCGGCTCCTGCGGCGGAGCCTCGCCCTTGCTGCATTCGTGCTTCCTGGGCTTGTCCGCTGCTGGGGCTTCCTCGTCTTCGGGCCTCTGCTCATCGCAGCAGTAACAGCTCTGCAGCTTGCGGTAGAGGCCCCGAGAACTCGACCTCAGAGAGCTGGGCTTGGAGGAGTCGGCGGAGGCCTCGGGCCTAGGCGGCTTCCCGGGCCCGGGGGCAGCCAGGCAGTGGCTCTCCAGGCCTCGCAGTGTTCGTTCCAGGGGGGGTGCCGCATCCTCCCCGGGGGCCTCGGCCCGGACTTTCTCCTTTAGTCTGGACTTCTTTTTAGGCAAACAGTCCTCAGGGTAGTAGGGCCCGCAGAGGTCCCCCAGGTCTTTGTAGTTGGCAGGGTTTTGGCAGAGGCAGCAGACTAGGCAGGCCGCGCTCAGGGTTTTGGAGACCACGGGCCCCAGGTGCATGATAGATGAGAGGGGTAGCACAGCCCGGGCCTGGAGGGAAGCCCCTCCAGGCAGGGTGGCCAGGGCAGAGGAGGAGGTGGTAGGGGAGGCAGCTGAAGAGGAGGAGGAGGAAGAGGATGAGGAGGAGGAGGAAGAGGAAGAAGAGGAGGAGGAGGAGGAGGAGGAAGAGGAGGAAGGCTTCTCCTTTCGAGGCTTGGGCTCTTCCCCAGGAGAGTTGACCACAGTACAGGTAGTAGTGAACTCATCCTTCTTCTCCACCCTGATGTAGGGGGAGAAGGGCGGGGCCCTGCTATCAGTCCGGAGCCTTTTGCAGGAGATGTACTTGAGGCGAATCTCGGGTTCAGCGGGGTCCAAGGGCGGGGCGGGCTGCTGCTGCCTTCGCCTTTTGGCCCGGCCCTTGCACTGGGAGGCCACATTCTTGGCTTTGCCTCGAGTGAGCCGTTTGCGCTGCCGCTTGGAGTAGCCACCGTTGTAGCTGGCCTGGCCGACGGGCTGCTTCTGGGCCCTGGTCTGCGGCTGTGAGGCTCGGCCCTCTGAGGGCTCCGAGCCGAGGCCTTTGTCCTCCAGGCCACCTTTCTTCCCTCCTCCCCCTTCCCCATCTTCCCCATTGTCGGCCAGGCCTCCCCCAGCAGCCGCCCTCTCCCTGGAGGCCAGCAGCAAGCTCGGCGCCAGATGGGCTCGCTTCTCCAAGGGGAGCTTGGCCAGGCCCAGGGCGGCCGCCTTCCCCTTGCGGCTCCTCTTCTTGGGCACCAGGCTGAGGCTTTTCGAGGCCTCCCCGCCGCCAAGCTGCTGCTGGGGCTGCTCCTCCTGCTGCTGCTGCTGCTGCTGCGGTGTCTCTGGAGATGAACAGGCCTCTCCCTTGAAACAGTCGGAGGACAGTTTCTTGCTGTTGATGAGTTTTCCTTTTAAGGACCTGCTGTTGGAATTTCTGCATAATTGCTCGGCCCCGGGGGCCGCCATGGCCGGGTTGGGGGGCCTCCCGTCTCCACCGGCAGGGCTGGCCCCGGCCTTCTTTAAGGCTCTCTCCTTCTCGGGGAGGGAAGGGCTCAGAGGACTGCCGTGGGTCGGAGCCACCACTGCTGCGGCGGCAGCCGCCGCTGCCGCAGCCGCTGCCGCTGCCGCCGCTGCTGCTGTGGCTGTTTTGCATGCAAACTTCTTCAGGCTGGGAGAGGTGATCTTCTGTACGATGGCTTCCAGCTTCAGGCCGCGGCCCTTGCGGGGAGGCAGGACCTTGGTCTTCATGGCTCCCTGGAAGGCAGCCCGGGAGGTGATTTTGATGCAGACGTTGGGGGTCTCTGGAGGAGGGGCTTTCAGGGCGGGCTCGCAGGTGCCCTTGGCAGGCTTGGCTTTTTTTGGGCTGGAGATCCTCTTGAAGAGGCTGGGGGAGGAAGCCTCGGCCTTCTCCTCCTTGATGTTTCCCGGGCTGCCTCCACTACGGAGAATCAGATTCCTCTTCTTGGCTGGGATGGGAGACATGAAGGTGGACTTCCTCTTCAGGGAGTGCAGCTGGCGCTCTGGCAGCTTGCCTCCCACACTAGACGCAGGTTTGGGGAGCTTCACCCTCCTGCTTGCTTTCCCCTCTTTCTGGGCACTGCCAGGCATCTTGAAGCCGGGTGGTAGGTGGTTATTAGAAATGAGTTTCTTGGCAGTTTTGCAGTTTGGCAGCCTCCCTTCCGTCGGCCTCCTGCGCTTAGGGTGGAAAAGCTCCTGGGCTTTGGTCCGAGAGCGGAGGATCATGGACCTCTGGTCCTTCGCCGGGGTGTCCGGGGACTCGGCGTCTTTTAGCTTGGGCCCCATGGAGCTGTTCTCTTGGGCTAGGCTGGGCACAGGCAGAGCTGCGGGGTCACTGGGGCTAGAAGCCACCTTAGGGGACAGTTTTCCTGCTCTCTTCCCAGACTTGAAACTGGCTCTCTGTTTTGTCCCCAGCTTCTCAGGTTGGGAGGACGCCCCTGTTAGGCTAGGTGGGTGGGAGCCAGGGGTTCGGGGCTCATTCAGGGCGGTGAAGGAGCGGGTGCACATCCTGGGCAGCCCCTCGGCCATGACCCTCCCGGTTGGACCCAGCTGTCCGGGGGCGCCAGCCCCTTCCGTGTGGCCCTGGGGCTGCCCTGTGCAGGGCTCTGGCAGTGAAAGGTCCTTGGGCAGGTCTGGGGCCTTGCAGCCCGACTCCTCTCCCTCGGGCAGCCCTCTCTGCACTCGCCGGCTCCTCAAGCTCTTCCCTCTCGGCATGGGCCCTTTCTTGGCCAGAGTGTTTTCAGGCAAGGCTGGCTTGTTCAGCTTGCCCGGCAGAGGGGCGCTGGGCATGATTTTCTCTGCAGGTGCGCCCTCGTTCTCTGTCGCCCCTTCCTCTGGCTTCATGTGAGACAGGGATGACTCAAACCAACTTTTGACCTTGGATTCGGTACCCACGGCTGGACCCAGCAGGATGACAGACTCTCCAGAGAGGCGACAGGGAGAAACCCAGTTAGCCTTTGGACTGAGAGACCCTTCAGGCTCCTCCTTAGTGCAGATCAATGGCGTCTTGGGGGGAGATGGGTCCTGCAGTCCAGGTCTCTGCTCAGGGCTGGCCAGGAGCTCACAAAGGGAGGAGTACTCTTCTGCCTCCAAGTCTTTTCTCTCTGAGGAGGGCAGCAGGGAGATATCACTGAAGTCACCAGCTGGGCAGCAGTGCCTACTGTCCTCTAGCCACCTGTCAGCTTTGCTGGCCTCCTGGCAGCCCAGGATGTCTTCCTCCTTCACATCTCTGACCTCCTCATGCTTGAAATCTCTCGCCTCCTCCTTCTCGCCTGTCGGCTCTGCCTCTGGGAAGCCCATACAAACGGGATCATTGGCTTTCTCTTTGCTCGACCCCTCTGGAGGCTTCCCTCGACCCAGGCCCTTAGGGAGCTCTGTGGGGTGCAGACCCCACCTGGGACAGGCATCTCCCAAGTTCTCCTCTGGCCAAGCAAAGGGGTTTGCATTATCACCAGAACCCACCGAGTCGGTGGTCGTATCCGGAAAGCAGCCAAAAGCAGTCGTCCCGGGATTAGACGGAGCATCTGGGAGATTCGGTTTGGGACCATATGGAAGAGAACAGGGTAGTTTCTTGGCTTCGGGCATGGTGAACCCCACCGGGGGATCCTCAAATAGCTCCTCGCTGAAGTCCTTGGTGTTGCTGCCTTTGTTGATGTGGAGGGGATCGGGTAAGGCTTCGGCTTCAGCTGGGTGGGACCAGGCGTTCTTGCCCACGGGATCTAGGCAGGTGTTGTGGTTCTCTAGAGAGAAGGAGGACTTGCTGGGGTCCTTAGTCAGGACGGGAGACTCACTCCAAGCTTTATCGGCCTTTTCACCGATGGCCTCCTGCAGCACGATGATCTCCGAAGCCAGCTCTTCCTGGGACAGCGCGCTGAGCAGCAGGCGGGGGCATTCCCGATCGCTGGCCACAAACTTGGTGAAGGTGTCCAGGGGCAGGCTGCTGTGGAGGCTCTGGAAGGAGTCGTCGGACTTGGTGGACATGTCGTCGGGAGAGGTGACTGAGCAGGTGGAGACCGACTCAGGCTTGGCCTTGGAGTTGCTATTGACCCTGGCAGGGCTGTTGCGAGTCTGGTTACAATACAGGAAAGTCCTTTCCAGGTGGTCTTCTGAGCCGCTCAGATAATCTGCCTCCTGGGCCTCCGCGTGGATGGACTGCGGAGTGCTGCTGAGGGGCTCCGACAGAGGTGTGCCCACGGGCTCCGCCGAGTAGCTGCCGCTCTCTGGGCTGCAGTGCTGACCTTTGAGCTGCTCTGGGGTCCTGGGAACAAGGTTCTTCATGCCCTTCTTCTGGGGAACGGCCGACTTGGACATGAGAAGCTGCTGCACTGTGTTGGAGATGTTCTCCACCTGCGAGGTCAGCGCGGTCAGGCTCTGCAGGCTGAGGTCCGAGAGCAGGTTCTCGGGGATCTTCTCTTTCTGCAAGCTCTTGCAATTCACCCCCTGTGCGTCCACCGAGCTCGTCCCGTCCGTTGGGGAAGGGTTCAGGAGGGGCATGAAGTGGCTGTGGTCCGTGATGCTGGCAGGGAAGGCCCCCGTGCTGAGGGTCTGCTGGCTGTACTGGAAGTTCTCCAGGTTGGGCATGAGTGGGGATGGCGTGGAGCTGTAAGAGGGGGAGCGGCCCATGGAGCGCGCCGGCGAGTGGCTAGAGCTGGGACTGAAGGTCTGGTAGTACTGCTCGGGCGTCCGCACCGGGGTGTCCGGCTGACAGTAGCTCTGGCCCTGCTGATTGTAGTGTTGGTACTTGGCCATGTTCTGGTAGTGCAGCGTTTCCTGGGCGTGGTGTCTGCCCTGGAGAGCCGCGGCCGCCTGCTGCTGCTGCTGCTGGTCATAGCTGAGTCTGCCTGACTGGTAGCTGTGCAGGCTCTGCACCCGGGGCCCCGGGGTCAGGCTGGCGCTGCTGCCCAGGGACCTCTCGTGGGGCTGGGCGGAGGGAGTGGGGCAGCTCTTGAAGGAGTGGGCCCCCTGACCCCCGCCCTGGACAGCCGAAGAGTAGGTTGAGGAAGTGGGGAAGGACTGGGAGTGCTGGGGGAAATGGGAGCCCTGGGGGAAGGACATGGGGGCGATATCATTTTGGATCTTCTGCCTCTGGAGCTTGGGGTACGTCAGGGCGTTCTGCTGCTGCTGCTGCTGCTGCTGCTGTTGTAGCTGCTGCAGCTGTTGCTGCTGTTGCTGCTGTTGTTGCAGCTGCTGCTGCTGCTGCTGCTGCTGCTGCTGCTGTTGCTGTTGCTGCTGCTGTTGCTGTTGCTGCTGTTGCTGCTGCTGCTGTTGCTGCTGCTGCTGCTGCTGGAGGTGCAGGGAGTGAGTCCGGAAGGGCAGCTGAGAGCTCTGCTCCTGGTACTGGCGGCTGCTGGAGGGAACCGCCGTCTTTTTCATCAAGTTCTCCTCATACTTGGCCACCCCCCCTGCCAGGGCCTGCTGCTGGGCTCCCCACGTCTGCAGGCTCTCGTCGCCCGAGTAGCGGGCCGGGTAGGGGCTGTTTTCCGGGACGCCGTAGCTGGGGAAGGTGGGCCTCCCGGGCAGCGGCGGCTGGCCGGGGAGGGACTTGCTCCCCCGGTGGTACTTGTCGGCCGAGGCGCCGCTGTCGTAAGCCGGGTAGGGCTGCTGACTGTAGTACTCCTTGGCCAGCAGCCGCTGCCGCTCGCAGCTCAGCCCTGCCTGGCTCTGGTGCCTGTAATTCTCCAGGCGTGATGAATCTTGTGAAGTCTGCTGGTAGTTCTGCTGCTTGCCATGGAAACCACACCTTTCTCGAAAAGACTGCATGGCTCGGGCTGGTTATCTGCGAAAAGAAAAAGAGAGAGAAAGATGGCGGGGGGAGGAGGGGAGAGAGGGAGGGAGGGAGAGACAGAGAGGGTTCAAATGGACCGTGTTCTTTTACCTCTGAAAGCCGAGCCGGCATCCGGCATGTCTACGTTAGCTGCAGCCGTTCTCATGGTACGAGCCCTTTGCCGGCAGCGCACACCCGGCCGGCACCCTGGTCCCCACCTATTTCCCGTCCTTCCCACCCCCTCCTCCACCTGCTCTCCCCCTCTGCCTCTGGCTCCTCACCAGTTGTGCACATACTGGCATTTTCTGTGTCACTCATGTCGAGCCTGGGGCTCCAGCCTGAACATCCCTTCCAGCCCGGCTTTGCCAAGGACCGGGCAACCAGTGCAGGTGTCTGAGCTGGCCGGCTTGGATTACCGGGTCGCTCAGTCGCTCACAGTCCCGCTTTTCCTCCGCCTCCCTGCCCTTTTGCCATCTGCCCTCCCTCTTCGTTTGTCCCCCAACACTCCCCGCCCTGCGCCCCTCCCGCTCTTCCTTTGACAGATCAGAATCCCATAGCAGCGAGATTCCCGCTCCCGCTCTCCCTTGGGATTTCTGGGGTCTATAATCCAGTTGCTGCACTTGAAATCTCCAGTTTGACCCAGCCGTGCCGGGCACTGAAACCGGCTCATTCAACTGGCAGGTGAAAAGTCATTTTGACTCCTTGCTAATGCATCTCCTCCCCCCACCGAGCACGCGCTCGAACACACACGCGCAGCCCCACCAATAACCTCCTCTGTCGATTCGATACCATCTGGAATCTGTCTGTTCCTTAAAGCAGACGTCTATTAGAGCATCAGTGAGCCACAGTAGGCATGAAATGTCCCTTTTCCCTATTCCCACTTGCGTTAGGGATGGGACAGCCGCACCTGCCTCATGTTTTAGATATTATAGGTAGATAAACAGATTATGTGCCCACGAGTGAGGGAGGGAATACTAATGAAGGATAAAAGAGCATTAGCACTGGACGCTGAAGAATTCTCTTTATCCAGTAGTGCAAATGCTGCAGGCATGTCCCCAGCGGGTGTCTGAGGCAGTCAGGCATGAACCTCCCCTTCAAGCTCTCTAAACGGCTGGGTGAGGGGCACATACAGATGTGCCCTTTACCTGTCTTAAGCTGGGCTTTCTGATTCCTCTTCAGTACAAGTCTAGGGACAGGTCAAAGTCATGGCAATGTGTTAGAGACCTATCTGACTTGCCAGCCAGTTCTGGGGGCTGACAATTGTCAAGTGCCTCTATCCTTGGAACAAGACCCTTAAAAGAGTTGAAGTCCCACGACAGAAGGTTAGTGTGGGAAGAAGACTTGAACGCCTTTACATTAAGGTGACCAGATGTGCTTTTTCTTGAAAAGTATACTACCACTTAAAAGAGATATTCTAAGTAGAGACCAAAATAATTTTTTAAAATAGCATAATCTGGGAGGCATCTCAGAACATGGAAAGAATTCTGGGTCTTGAGTCAGAGAATCTGTTCAAATCCCAGGTCTACCACTTATTGCTTGTTAGACTTTGGGCATGTTACTCAACCTGTCTGGGTCTCATTTTCCTCCTGCAAAATGAGGAAAGTTGAAATAGAACAGCCTCTAAAGGGTCCCTTTCAGCTCTAAATCTGTGATTCTCTGATGACTGTCTGGGGGGGAGGGGGAGAGGAAAGAAGGCTTACAACTGGTCACAGACATGCTTATAAGCTTGCATTTCCTCATGGATCACAGGAATGCGTTTTGGCTCTGGAGAAATTGAGTCAAGGTTTTGTCTCCTCCCTTTGGCGCTCTGCCCTGATGCTCTGAGACAATCTCTCCCACAGAGCTGAGTTCCTTGCCTGGACAACTTCACCAGTCAGCAGGCAGGAAGGATTTTCTCAGCCTAGATTCACTTAAACCAATGCCAAGGAAGGTACTTTCCTCTCCTACTCAAACCTGGAAAAAAGGACCCGATGCGCGCTCCTAGAACTTTTCATGAGAGCTCTAGGGCCCTATGTTGAAAACAATGAGTGAAAGAAGCCCCGAGAAGGAGAAAGTTTTACTGCTCTTTAAATGGACACTCTTCTCCCGTGGAATCACCCTCCTTTACAGACCCATTTTACAGTTCAGTCATCCATAGATTTCCAAAGCATTTCCCATTGCAGTGACTAATATGGGGAAAAGAAAAGCAGAGGATGTCGGAGGTAGCTAGGTTAGCCTCCATATTAAGCAGAGAACGGATTGCTCTCCGGGCTACTCCAGAAACAAGCTTGAAAGAATCCATATGTTCTCTCTAGGTAAACTGAATTCATCCCCTGCTAGTGCCCTGAAGCCAGGGCTCTACTGGAGCTGGAGGGAAGAGCTTGTTCCTTCTGTGATGAAAAGACATCATGCTCCTGTGAAGCCAAAGCATGGGTGGAGAGGAAGGGGGAGGGAGATTGAGTGGGAGCCACCTGGAGCTCCCAGAATTTTTTGTGACTGCAAAGAGAATCTCTCCAACTAGCCTGTCTCTCTTATTTTACCACAAACCCACACACTTTCGAGTCATCTCTCATCTGAGCTCTGGATATTAATATTCAACCAAGAGAAGGAGCTCTTCCCCCCACCCCGTCTCACTGAATTTATTACAAAACATTACTCTAACAAGGAGAAGAGCCTTTCGCCCTAATTCCCCACTTCAATTTCATCCCTAGGTGGCTCATATAAAACATTACACAGGATGTCCATAGAGTAGTGTCAAACCAAAGTTATGCAGAACAGGATTTTGGTCTTTGCCTGATTGTCTTTTTACCACACATGGAGCAGAGTTTGAGCTCCCTCTAACATCTCTCCAATAACACCCTCCCCGAAAGTTTCTAGTTTTTCTTAAAAAGAAAAAAAAAAAAAAAAAAAAAGGAAGACTGAATGAAAAGGAAGAAAATTCAACATACTGTTCTTTAAAAAAAATTCTTGAATTTGAATTTCAGGGAGGAAAAAACATGCATTCTCACATTCTCACACACTGGAATGAACAAAGTACTGCCTAATTTAGCTTTCAGGCCCAGTCTGTCTACCAGGATGGCTTGAAATGTCACCCAATCAATCAATCATTAAAGATTTATTAAGCAGTTACTATGCGTCAAATGCTGTGCTAGGTGCAAGAGATATAAAGCCTCTGCCCTCAAGGAACTTACATTCTAATGGGGGAGACATAGACTTTGATAGCCACATATTCAAAACCTACAGATTTGCCCAGTCATTCTGGGGAGTAATTTAGAAGTATAAAAACAGAGGGATTTTTTAACCCCAAAATATCTTATTACTAGGCTTATTGTCAAAGGAGACTGATGACAAAAAAAGGCTCCATCATCACTACAGTTATTTTGTGATAGCAAAGAACTGGAAATAAAATAGATATGCATAACTTGGGAAATGGCTCAACAAATCATAGTAATTAAGTGTGATGAAATATTACTGTGCCAGTAAGACATGATGAATATGGAAAATACAGAGAAGCATGAGACTTATATGAACTGAAGTAAAGTGAAATAAGGAGAGAAAAGAAAATCACTATATGCAGTAACACTAGGAAGGACAATCATAACAAAACAATGCCAACAAAACAATAATGACAAACTGAATGCTTTGAAATCCTAATGAACAAGAATTATAAGAGGACACTGGCCCTTTGAGGGGATGAGGAACCTTAGGTATGGAACACCATATCAGCTTAGGCTTTTCCTATATTGACTCACAGGTCTCCAATAGAAAGGACTCTAGAAACTATTTAATCTAATCCTTTCATTTTCTAGATAAGGAAACCAAGTCCTGGAAAGTTAAGTGACTTATCCAAAGTAAAACAGAGGCAGGATTTAAACACAAATCTTCTCAATCCAGAGCCAAGAATGATTTCACTAAATTACACTGCCTTGGGCTAATACAGCTGAACTTTCCCTCCTTCTTTTTAAATTCTTTATTATAAGAGATGTCTCTTTGAAAGGGAGAGGGGAAGTTATAGAGGGGAAACATAGGCAATGTAAAAGCAAAATATACCAATGTAGTGCAACAAAAATTTATTTTTAAAAAGGAAACATTCAGATGGATGGAAGGAAACCTTAGGAGAAAGCACTAGCAACTTGGGAGGATAGGGCTGGACCCAGGATAGTTCTCATCTTTGCCAGAGGCAGAAGCACAGCTTTCTGTTCACATATCTTATTAACAAGATTCTCCTCCTTGCTTAATTTTTGTCCCTGTTTAGGGTCCTATGGGGATCTTTTTAGTCAGGTTAAACCTCTTGCTTTAGGGGACAAAGATGGTTAGTTTTTCCCAGGTGAGGTAGCAGTGTGTGCCCCTGAATAGTCACCCCAGCTCAACTTAGGAAGGTTGGACTGCTCTCATTCTGCTGTACCCAGCATATTTTATGAGCCCAGAATGTGTGAAACTCTGGGCTGTTCCAAATGAAACTGCCTGCACCTTTTCCTTTGCCTCGTATATCTGCGCAAATTACATTTCGGTTTTTATTAGTCCCAGATTGCTCTCATTTCCTGCTGAGTGTCCTGTGGATATCATTAACATTTCCACAGCTTTTTTTTTTTTTTTTTTTTCCACATTCTCCAAAATACATTACCAGAAACACTTTTTTTTTTTTTTTTTTTTTTTTTTTTTTTTTTTTTAAGGGAGGGGAAAGGATCGTGATATTGATCATCTCTCCCTCTCCAAACCTTTACCCTTCCAGTCCATACTTTCCCCTCCCCCTTCAATCACTGTAGTTACTGCAATGCTGGCTTCTTTTAATTTAGTTCCTCTGTATTATAGTCAGATTTCCCAATACACACAAGCAGCTGGATGCGGTTAAAACATATATCTCTGAGAAAAGACAGTTCAATTAAAATATGGTAAGCCCAGGGCTTGGTCCCCTGATGGAGAAAGCAGGCAAAATAGTCTTCCTAACCACCTTCATGCTTTCTGTCTGCCCCCAAAGCAGGGGGGGGGGAGAAGAAGGTGAGAGAGAGAGAGAGAGAGAGAGAAAGAGAGAGAGAGAGAGAGAAAGAGAGAGAGAGACAGACAGAGAGAGAGAGAGACAGAGAGACAGAGACAGACAGAGAGAGACAGAGAGAGAGAGAGAGAGAGACAGAGAGAGAAAGAGAGAGAGAGAGAGAGACAGAGAGAGAGAGAGAGAGAGAGAGAGAGAGAGAGAGAGAGAGAGAGAGAGAGAGAGAGAGAGAGAGAGAAGGAAGGGGGAAGAGAGAAATGAGAAGTGAGAAGTGGGATGTGGAAAGGGAGAAAAAAAGGGAGGGAGGGGAAAAAAAAGACATCAAGGAACAAAGGGACAAAAATCAAAGAACAGCTTCTGGAAACAAGAGAGAGAAAAAAAAAAGGTTCTTCAAAGCTTGCTGAGGAAGTGGGCTTGAGCCTGGGAAAAATGCTACCCTGCCTCTTTAAGGACTGTCTCAAGGCTGCTTATCTGCTCTGTTGTTATTACTTATTATTATTATGATTACTTTTCAAGAGAGCCTGGTTGCTGGGAAAGGACAATGAGGGAGGGAAAGAAAAAAAAAGGGAGGAAGCTGGGAAGAGAAGAAAGGGGGGTGGAGGGGAATTGTTGAAAGGAGAACAAGGCCAGAAAGAGGCCACCCTGTGGAAAAATCATGGTTCTTGAGCTGAGGAATGAGGGGGTAGAGCTTGGGGTGTTAGCGTCTTATTTCAGCCCTGTTCAATTTTCCCTTCTTTGACAGAGGAAGCCATAGGGTGTGTCAGAGACAGGGGCAGCAGCTTTCATCTGCCCTCCTCAGAACAGCCCCTTTCTCTACCCTCCCATAGAGTTAATATAAAATTGAAGAGAATAGAATACATATGAATATATATCCAATCCAGAGACACAGTGTTGTGTGTTGTAGGGTAGGCCTAGCTAGAGCAGCTGGGAGCCGATTACCCATGAGCTGGAGGTAAAGGGAAAAGAATGATTACCTTAATGCTGGCAGCTACCTTCTCATAAAAATCCCCTTCTAAATTGTTTTTCTTCTTCCCAACTCCCCCCCCCCCCCCCAGCATCCCAACCTGAAAATGGCCCATGACCTCTGTTTTATTCCCCACTGAGTCCCAGGAGTTGTAGTCTGAATCCTCAGAGCAATGGGGTGGTTTCCATGTCAGTTCATATCCATGGCAAATAAATCCTCTTTTTCATGAAGCTGTTTCTATCCCACCTCACCCACATGATTCCTGCCTTCCCATATTGTGAATGTTGGCACTCAACCCTAAAAAGGAGCTGTTCTAAGTTGATGCTTCTCTCTGAAGTAGGTTTGGGTGGGACCAAAGGAAGGGGTTTACCCCTTATAGAGTTTTAGATCTGAGATGAAGTATAGTAGAAAGGCAAATTTCTCCAGTTTGTTTTGGCTGCCACTGGCAAGGTCTCAGGTAAAATCTCCATTGATGGTTGCTGTTCAATGAAAAGGGACAGGAGTCTCAGGCTACCCCTGACATCAATATCCGAGGACTGGCAAATCTATAACTGGATGATGGGGGAGCCAGAGCAACATTCTGCCTCAAGCACCTTTGGTTTGTAAAATAGCCCAGGGGAAAGAGATCAGAAATAAACCGGACTTTCTCCTTCCCTCCCTCCCTTCCTCCCCCTCTCTCCTCTCCCTGCTTATCCACCACCTGGGAGGGGAGAGCATAAAACTAATTCCAGTAAAAGTTCCTAGCAAAATCAAAGGCACAGAGAAAGCTTTTTTGCTTTCCCTTTACATTTTGCTTTACAGATGGGTAATGGTCCTCAACTCATATTCCTGGGTACTTAGTTTGCCCTTTTCACCCATCCCACCCTTTCCCAGCATTCCTTGGCTTCTACCTATGGCTTAACCCTCAATCACCTCTCTCTCCACCCTCCATTACAACTTTCCCTTCCAGAGATCTCTCTCACCTCCTCCACCCACCCATCGCAAGTCAAGACTGGATTCCGTTTGGAGGGAAAGCATTTCGGATGACCTGCTCAGCTCCTTAGCATGATGCTTCTGATGAGAAAAAGTCAGTTCTCATGGCTTTATTTGGAGCCTGAGAGCTGGGAGTCACCCAGTGTAGGAGCTTTCCTGCAGGCATTGGGAGTGTCCTGTAGTAACTCTTAAATCTGGGAGTGACTACACACAGGCTGCTAGTGGAGCCTAGCCCAGCCCCACAAAACCTCCCGGTTATCCCCTCCTCCATCTTTTGGCAGTCAGACATCCCATCTTCCCTCCTAACCCTTCTTCTCTTCCTATTTTGCTTAGGTAAGAGTGAGGGCTATATTGAAGGGGTGAAGTAAATCTAGAGAAGCCCTGAGGGCTTCCAAAGGCTTTCAGAAAAAGTTGTTCAAGACCGCAGAAGAAGGAAAAGAGAAAAAAGAAAGTTCAGAGTCCCCGAAGGGCCTTAGACCTACTCAGCCCAAGAGGAATATCAGTCCAGAACACTCCTTTAGTATCTTTTCCTCCCCTTCCCCCCACTAGCCTCCTGGGCAGAGATCAGCCACTCCCCGGTGATGCGCAAGGCCGGGAGGAAAGCTGGGAGGGAAGAGGGAGGGAAGGAGAGAGGAAGGCCTTGGCCTGGCTTTCTGTTACCACAGCAACGACCCCTTATCTGTCCAGCGCCAGGAAGAAGGGAAGCATAGCCAGGGACGTGGCTTGTCAAACGCTGAGGCTTTCCTCTCTTCGCCCTTCTTCCCACAGTTTAGGTTGGAGGATAATGGCCTGTGAGGGGCTGGGGCCTCCCCAAGTGGGGCGGGGGGTGGGGGGGAGGGAGGCAGCTGCCGAGCAGAAATGAGGAGGGGGGTGGGAAGCAAACAATGCAATGTGAAAGGGGAGCAGGAATGTGGCAAGGCTTTCTGTAGGGCAAAGGAAGGGCCCGGGAAGGGGGTCTCCTCCTGAAAAAAATTGCCATTTGAGAGCTGGCTGGTTGCTCGGTTTAGGGGTGGAGTGGGGTTTTGAGGGTGAGAGGAGGCAGAAAGGTTTTTTTTTTTTTGGCTCTCTCAGACTAATGAGAAGTGTGAAAGCACTAGCACCCACTTACTGAAGTATTTTATGACCATTTCTTGCTTGGAGAGGGGAAAAAAGGAGAAAAAATTGAACCCACTCGAGACTCGAAGAAGGGACAGGGGTTCTTTCAGAACACACAAGGAGGGAGAAAGGCTCAAAGTCCAGAAGGAGGGATAAGGTCTGTTCCTGCCACCTTAGGGCAAAGGAAATGCTTCTCTCTGGGGGCAAGAAAAAGGAGACTTAGGATGGGCAAGGCTGGAGAGATGAAGCTATTATGGGGACTCCCCTAATGTTACTGGCAATGGATAATAAATAAATGATTAAAACCTCAATTAAAATGATAAACCATTAGTCACATTTAATTGTTGCCATGTGGGGTCTCATTTAAATTTGAATGGCCCAAGCCAATAAATGATAATGGCAGAGATTATGAACTGGGGTCCCTAAATCCATTTGGGGCCCAGAATATGGTACAGTCCCTCCTTCCCCATCTCCTCCCCCCCTTTTAAAAAACTTTTTTCTAATAAACATCTGTTTTCCCTTCCCCTTCCTTCCCCTTATTTGAAGAAAAGAAACATAAAAAAAAAATTTTTTTTAACTTACATATATACTCAAACAAAATAAATTCTAGCATTGGCCATGTCAAAAAAAAAAAAAAAATCACTCTCATTCTGTGTCCTAAATCTACCATTTCTCTGTCAGGAGACACTCCCCTCCTTCCCCTTTTAAAGGTGGGCACTAAAAGAAGTAATTGGTTGAGGGAGGCTTGAGGAGACCACATGGTATAGCGGAAAAAGGTCACTGAATTTTCAGCTAGAGACCAGGGTTTGGCTGTCACTTCGGCTGGTTCCTGATTCCTGTGTGATCTCAGACAAATTAACCCCTCTGGGCCACAGTTTCTTCATTTATAAATTGAAGGGTCTCTATTTGTCTCCTCTGGTCTAAATCCCAAAAGCCTATGATTGTGGGGAGTGTGTGTGGGGATTTCCTTACTTCTACTCTGAAGGCTGGCTAGTTGAAGGAAATGATTTCTTGAGGGCAGAAGAAAAGGCACAGATGTCCTCAGTTCTGTGCTCCGGTCCTTAGCCTGTCCATCTGTACTTCAGTGAAGCCTTTTGGAGCCAGAAATACCCTACCTAAGAAATCCTGGAGGAGGCACTGCCTTTGCTGCATGTGAAAGGAGCAAGAAAAATGAAACAGCTATCTTCCATCCTCCTATTTGGAAAAAAAAAATCCCTAGTGCAGAAATCTGCATTCCCTGAACACCCATCTTTTTATCCCTGTCCCTCTCTAGCTCAAATAGTCACACAGAGGTCTCCAGTGTGCTGCATTCTAGAGACTAGGTCCAACCATGCAGAATGGTGCAGCTGCCCTTCGGGCCGGATTGAGGGCCCCGGTGGGGTCAGGAGCCCAGTTTGGTGCCCATGAATATTAAGAGACAGGCATACAGGCAAGACCAGCATGACAACAGGGAAAGATTCACACATCCTTTCTAAATGTCAGTGACCTAGCAAGGAGAGTGTCTGTGTGCTGGGAGGAGAGGAGGGGCTTGACATTTTCCTCCATTGGAGTGGTATGAAGTACTAGGCCAGGTTACTTCAGTAATAAGTAGCTAGAATGATTGGGCTTCTTAGAATTTATATTTTGGGGAAGGGGCAGAATCTCAAGAAGCAGCCTCCTAATAATAGCATATAATATAGTGCTTTAAGATTTCCAAAGCCCTTTATAAATAATATTTTATTTCATTCTCAACAACCTTGGGAGGTAAATGCTAATAATATCATCATCATCATCATCATCATCATCATCATCATCATCGTCGTCGACCCAGTAAGTATCTGTTAAGCATCTACTACAAGCTGGGTAGTATGTAAATTTTTATAGATCCAAAAGAAAGGCAAAATTTAGTCCCTGCTCTCAGGGAGCTCACAATCTAATTTTATCCCTTTACAGATAAGGAAGCTGAGGCAAACTTGTGAGGGTCACACAGAAGAGTTGGAGATTGTACATGAATTCAGGTCTTCTGGACTCCAGATCAAGCACTCTATCTCTGGGCTACTTAGTTGCCCAGAGAATGGGGTTATCTCCCTTGAGCTTCCTTGACATGTCCCTCTAGCAGATCGAGTTACTTTCCATCTCCTCAATGAAGGGAGGAAATAAGCATTTATTAAGTCCCTTCTATGTGCTAGGCACTGCTCCAAGTGCTTTATAACTAAAAGCCAGGAAGATCTGTGCAATGCTGTTCCCACCCCATCCCTTTCAGCCATCCCCATCTTGACAACTAAAGAAACCTTCATATATGTTTTGCATAATTTTGTATGTATAATTGATATACTGTTTGCCTTCTCAATGGCTGGGGGAGGGACTGAAAGGAGAGAATTTGGAATTCCCAATTTTCTTAAAAGAGTTAAAAATTTATTAAAAGAAGAGCCAGACCAAAACAAAACAAAACAAAACAAAACAAAACAAAACAAAACAAAACAAAACAAAACAAAGAAACCTTCATACCAGGGCTCCAGGCCTACCTGCTCCACTCAGCCACTAGTCCTTGCTGCTCAAAGAGTCAGGAGGAGTCTGCTGTAAGGAGCTAGGATTGCAGCACCTGGCTGAAGGTAGATCCATACACACCAACTCAACTGGAAATGCTGTGTGGGGTGGGGGAGAAACCATTTCCCAAGTTCTGTGAGGTCTCAGAGGGAGGCTGGGGAGAGGGAGGGGGCAGAGGTAAGAAACATGTTAGGATTAAAGATTAGTCTTCTGCAGTGTTAGTGAGGGAGGAAAAGAAAATGTTCACAGAACCTATTATCATCTCAGTGCTAATCAGTCTCTCATGAACAACAATTTTTTTTTTAATTAGTTTTATTCACCATCCAACCCAAGGCATTCCCCCATACCCTCAAAAAGAAAGGAAGGAAGGAAGGAAGGAAGGAAAAGAAAGGAATGAAAAGGAAAAGAAGGGAAGGGAAGGGAAGGGAAGGAAAGATGAGGAAGGAAATGAAAGGGAAGAGAAGGAAACTGCTGAGATGCAGAGAGATAAACCATAGGGTGCTCAGGACAGAGCTTTTTTCCCCTTTTTCATCTCTCCCCAAACGTCTACGAGACATTTATGTAGCTAGTAGGCTCACAGATTTCAATGGTTTTTTTTTTCCCCTAGCAGTAGGGCTGATCTTGAGGGGTCGGCCTTCCCACAGCAGGTGGATGCAGGCTTTGACTCAGCTCCATTCCCTTTACCTCTACTCCTCCTAGCTCTTGGGCTCTGCCTGTGGCTTTGCTGGCTGACGTAACTTAACAGATGCTCCAGCCCAGGAGCCCAAGTGAAGGCTTGTTTCCCCAGGAATGCCGTAGCAGATTCAAGTGAAGCTGTCTACAGAAGCAAGGTTAGCCTGCTGTTTTCTGAGGCAGGAAATGGTGGGCTTGAATCCTAGGGGAAAACCAAATCTAGGGGTTTGGGGATGCCTGTCTGAATTCTCCTTGGGCTGCTGTTTCTCCAGGATCAGAGCTTTCAGTTAAAAAAAAAAATGGCCTAGAGA
This sequence comes from Sminthopsis crassicaudata, assembly GCF_048593235.1. Classification (NCBI taxonomy): domain Eukaryota; kingdom Metazoa; phylum Chordata; class Mammalia; order Dasyuromorphia; family Dasyuridae; genus Sminthopsis; species Sminthopsis crassicaudata. The sequence goes on from NC_133617.1 coordinate 510,298,004, forward strand.
AGTTTCTAGCCTTGGAGATAGCCGTCATAATGGAAATCGATATGCTGCTGCTGTCTTAGTGAGTTTGCAGCCAGCCAGACTGAAACAATGGCAGGGAAAGAAAGGGAGAGAGAGGAGAGGGGAGGGGAGGACAGAGGAAAGGGGAGGAGATGAGAGAAGAAGGGAGGAGAGGAAAGGAGAAAAGGGTAGAGGGGAAAGAAGAAGGGAGAAGGAGAGAGGAGAGAAGGAAAGATAAAGGGAGGGGAGAGAGTAGGGAAGGGGAGGGAAGGGAGAAAAAGAGGAAAAGAGAGAGAGAGAGAGAGAGAGAGAGAGAGAGAGAGAGAGAGAGAGAGAGAGAGAGAGAGAGAGAGAGAGAGAGAGAGAGAGAGAGAATTTAACTTTCCTACTTCTTTCCCATTCACATTCATTCCAATCTTGAAAATGCAATGGTGACCATTAAGAACAGAAATTCCAAGTATGGGCATTTTCAGATATTCCTCCCGTTTTCACCCCTTCTCATACAAAGCCTGAGAAACAACCTTGGAAACACAGAAGGATTTCATCCTGGCCTATTTTACCCAACTGGAATTCAAGCAGAAGTGAAGTAGTCAATCCCTCAGGAAGTTGGGGAAGAGGAAGGAAAAGATCATCAAGGGTGATCCCAGTCAGAGATATTGCTTGTTGGCTAGACCATAAAGAGGTCTGCTGATTGGATAAGACAGGTTGAGCATTCTTGAATATTGTTTTGTTAAATTAAATCCTCTTCCATTACATCTTGAGAAAAAGACTATCCATTGGGTTCCAAAGATCCATGAACAGATGGGGAAGCACAGGAATGAGTCCCTTAAACTAATGGGCATCCAAAGAAATCTAGAAGAGAGCACCCCTGGAGAAAATGTTCTTCAATCTCTGTCTTTCTTGGATGCAGAAGAGTGACTTCCCCCATTATATATATTAGTCCCTTAAAATCTCTCAATTAATTTGAAGTAAAATTCTTGGGGTCAGAGTATGTGATACTTATCTACTAAGTCCTGGGCACTGTGTTAAGAGCTTGACAATTATTTGATCTTCACAACAATTTTGGGATATAGGCACTATTATCGCTATTTTATAAATGAGGAAACTGAGGCAAACAAGAGATTAAGTGACTTGCTCAAGGTCATAAATCTAGTATAAGTGTCAGAGGCCAGATTTGATTTCTGGTCTTCCTAACTCCAGGCCTGGGGCTCTACCCACTACACCACCTAGCTGCTTCGATTAACAAGGGGTCACAGTCTGATGATACCCTCCCTTCCTCCTTCCCTCTCACTCTCCCTCTTTTCCTTCCTTTTTCCCCTCCCTCCCGTCTTTCCCTTCTTTTCCTCCTCTTCTTCTTTCCTTTCTCTTTTTTTACTTCCTTTTCCCCCTCCATCCCTTCTTCTTTCCTTTCCTCCCTTCTTTCCTCCCTCTCTTTGGTGCTTACACTGCACAGGATCCTGAATAATGAAGAGAAAAGGAGTGGTATAGTTCCTGCTCTACAGCAGCCTACAACATAGTTGGTGAGATAAATGGACACATAAAACAGACCAGTAATAGAACAAAGCCAAAATGTAGAGTCAGTGCTACAGGAATCCAAATAAAGGCACATTCCATTCGTGATGGAAAGCTGGGAAAGGCTGAAGTGATTGGAGAAGGTAAAAAAGTGAGTTGGGTGTTAAAGGACAGGTTAATAGAAGGTTTGAGGGCATTCCAAGAAAAGGCAACAGAATTAGCAAAGGTGCATAGGTAAGGGATGAAGGATCTGTAATGCAGAAAACAGGGAAGAGAACAGTCTGATTTGGGGGAGGCTTCTGGCTGTTTGATATAAGATCTGATGGGAAGGATGGTTCCAGACTGTAGAGGTCTTTGAGCTCCTGGCTTGGGATTTTGGACCTTATCCTTTCAGCATCATACCAAGTAGGTCCTTTCCAAGAAACCAAGTTACAAACTAGCTCTTCTGGGAGATGAGGGAGTAGGGAAAGCTTAGAAGGTGGGGAAAGCTTAGAAGGCAGGCAGATGACTGAGAAAGCTGCTGCAATACTTTAGGCATGAGGTGATGAGGGCCTGGGAACAGAAAAAAGGGATGAATATGAGGGAAAATCTTTAAAGGAAGCAAGACTAAAAAAAGACTAAAAGATGCAAACCTGAGGGAGGAGTTAACTTTTTTTTCCCATGAAGAGTAATGCCTTTGAACAGAAGAAAGCAGTCACTTGTAAGATGATTTAGACAAGTGAATGTTGATTTTGTAATTTAGGTGGAGAAGAAAAAAATAATCTGACTTATGAAAATCAAAATCAATATATCAGAGGTCTAGAGAAGATGGTGAACATAATTTTAGGCTAATAGGCATTTTGTGCTTCCTTAGACAGATATGACCTTTTCACAAATGGTTTCTTTGGGGTCATCCAGAAGTCAATCACGGGCCAGATGGATGTTCCTTGAGCAGAGGCTAAAGTTTATATTCCAGGCTCTCAAACAATGCTTTGCAGAAGGCCCTTGCAACCAACTATTTTCAGAGACATGGACCCCATGATACATGGAGGGACCTTTCCCGGGCCCCCAAACTGCAGCTGTTTCAATAATAATTATACCAATGTCCTGAGGTTTCTTTCATGTTCTTCTTTGCAGTTATCATACATTGCTTCCCTTTTTTTCCTGCCAATTTTTATAATCTTCTCTCTGTCCTTTGATATGGTTTTTATTACTTCATCCTTTCACCCAATCCCCAGATGACCACTCTCCTTACAGCATCAAATACAGAAATTACTGCAAACTCAACTCTAATATATGCATTGCTAGTATATGAGAACTGGCTGTGTTTCATCACTCATCTCCTTATTCTTGGCCAGGGCTGCTCCAGACCTCTCCCAGTATTGCCTTCTGAAGGTTGTTGGTCCAAATGGTTGTTTCATTTATGGACAGACTCTGAAATCCAAAAAGGACTGCTCATACCTCATTGTAGGGAAAAGAAGGGATTGTATGGTATCTAGAGGCTGTTTGCCACCTCCTAGCTGAAGTAAGGATTTCCACTTAAATAACTTGAGGGTTACCAGAAGGGGAAACAAACAAAAAAATCAACTTCATAGATAGGGATTCCCTCCTAGACTGACATTCTTTTCTGAAGAAACACATTCATAGTCTGGGCAGGGATCATACATCCCTCATCTATTTCTCTCTCCTATTTGGACACCCTGTCTTTATCCTGATTTCCCAAGGGGGACCCGTCTCCTTTTGCAATGGGGAAAACAAGAGGTCACTATTTTTTGCCTTCTAAAGCTTCTGAATCTGGAGATTGGAGGGATTGGGAGGGAAGAGAGTTCCACAATCCCTCCCTCCCTCTTCCTCCCCCACAACCCCAGGGGAAGGAAGCAGCCTGTCAGTCCCGACAGTGTGTCAAACCCGCATGCTGCCTAATTGTGAGCCAGCAGAGTTTAAAGAAATGTTTTCTGGCTCAAAGCCACACCACAAACTGCTTGGTATAATTTTATTATTAAGGGGGGTGAGAGAGAGAAAGAGAACGAGGGAGAGTGAGGGAACGAGGCAGCGGGGAGGGGTGGGAGGAGGGGGGAAGAGAGAGAGAAAGAGAGAGAGAGAGAGAGAGAGAGAGAGAGAGAGAGAGAGAGAGAGAGAGAGAGAGAGAGAGAGAGAGAGAGAGAGAGAGAGAGAGAGAGATTGCTTAGCCCAAGTCAGCTGGTGAAATATTTTGCTAAATGTGAAAAATGGGAAGGTTTTTTTTTTTCGGTTGGCAGTATGACTTTGTTAATTGCAAATTCATCCTCTGCTTATGGTAATTAAAGCTGAACCCCAATTCTGATAATTAGGGTTGCGACTCAACGCTTAACCCTTTCCCTAAACCGCGGGGACATAGGACAAATAGCCTCCACTAGTTCTTGCATGGGGGGTTAGGAATCCCCAAAGAACTCTGGTTGGAGATGGAGTGATAGAGAGCCACCTAGAACGCCGAGTAAAAGTAGCCAGGATGCTCTTTGACAGGAGGTGGTAATAGGTAGGGAGTATAGAAGAAAGGACTTGTGTCAGGTCTATTATTCCAGCATTTAGAGGGTTAAAACAGCACCATGAAGTTTCCCAGTCCCGGGTCTTGCCAAAGTGGAAGGGGGGAGAGGAGAGGGGAACGACTGTGTAGGGAGAGAGAGGGGAGAATGGATAATGTGGGAAGGAGATGCTGTTTGCAGAAACATTGCTCCCTTGCAACAGATGTTTTATCCGTGTTAGACAAAAGCAAAGAGATGAGCCTCGAATTGCTGAGAGGAAAAGCAGCCAGACTGGCAGAATCATACATTTAGAAGAGCTGAAAGGGACCTTAGAGGTCATGTAGTTCAACCTTCATTGACAATTGAGGAGACTGAGGCGCAGGGGAGTTATCTTTTGAGAGCAGATAAAATGTCACCTTTTTATTTATACACCCACCGTCCTACCTCCTCCTCATTCCCCCGGCTTATTTTCTTTCCCATGCACCAATCCCGGTTTGGGTGATGTGGAGGAGGACGGAATTCAACAAAAGAGCCGTTTCTCCTCCGCAGCCCAGCCCGATGACCCGAGCAAGGTCACCCCGACCTCACGGGTTCCGCAGCCCGCCCGCCCGGGGGAGGAAGCCGCGGAGAGGGGGTGGTGGTGACACGCTTCCCCAAAGCCCCCCCCCTTCTTCCTTTACTCTCGAGGCTGCGTCCCTTCAGATCGCTGCTAATTAGAGGCTCGGGGAGAAAGGATTCCGGAGCCGCGATCGCCACGCAGCAGCGAAGGCAGCCGCGGGCGCTCCCCTCCCCCCTCACCAGGGGGACCCCAGAGGGCTGGGTTTAAAGCTCTCCCCCCCTTTCCTCCCCCTTCTTCCCTCACCCCCGCGTGGGGAAAGTAGGAGGAGGCAAGAGAGACAGCCGCCCCCGGCCCTCATCATTCATCTCTCTGATTCCCCGCTGTAGCCTCCCTCGGAAGTCAGCCGAGTGAGGCAGCTGTTCCTTGCACACTTCACTTGACCACAGATGATGATAAATGAGGCTGGGGCTGCGCCGCGGACGGGAAGAAGAGGGGTGGGGATGGGGCGGGGACCTCCGGGCGGCTGGTTGCCACCCCTTCCCCTCAGCCCTTAGTCCCCTCGGCCGGATTCCCGGACCAGTGTGCAGGAAGCCGAGGCACCACAGGTTTTCCACGCAGCCCGTGCCAGTCCCCAGGACAGTGTCACTGATGAGCATGAAAATGATGACTGGAGATGAATAGTAATAATCAAATGAGCGAATCCACCACTCCCTTCTCCCCCGCCAGCTCGGGGCACCATTTCCCCATCCCCACCTCCTGCTTTCTCCCATTCCCAACGAAAAGGAGGTACCATATCCGAGAGCCTGTGAGATCCCTCCCGATTAAAGCCCCCGAGTCCGAATATTGCGCGCACTTGGAAGGAGCGGGACCCCGCGCTCGGTGCCTCCAGCGCGTCGGGAGCTGCTGGCTGAGGACACCGCTGGCTGAGGACACCGCGGAGGCTTCTCCACCTCCGCCTCCACGAAGCCTCCTTCTCCGCCCCCAGACGGACTCCGCCCCCGAGCCCTCCCCGTTCCCCCGCCCCTCCCCCTGACAATACTGTGGATCCCACACCCCCACTCCCCCCTCCCGGCCCGAATTGCTAATGCCTGGGTTCCCGCGGAGCCCTCCCTCTCTCCTCGGTGCTTGCCCCCAGCCTATTAAAGATCGTAAATAATGGATCTCTTCCCTTGCAGCCGCGGGGCGGGGGGCAGGCGCAGGAGTGGGCGGCGGCGGCGGCGGCGGCGGCAGCCAGATGCACCGGGCGCTCCTCCGGGGCGGAGGCTTGGGCGGGAGGCCCGGGCCGGCCGCGGAGCGTGTGTGCACAGATCGGTCTGAGTATGTACCATGCACATACATGTCACGTATGCAGCCTACATCCATACCTAGCGATCACACCAAGGAGAGACGGAGGGAAGCCCCGCTCTGCCCGCCCCCCCGCCCCCCGCGGACAGCGCGCGCCGCTAGCACTTCCCGGGCGGAGCGTTATCTGTAACTGCCCCCTTCTCCGTTTTCCGGCGGTGGCACGATGGCCTGCCCCAGATCTGAGGACGCGGCCGCGCTCCTCACCTCGCTCTACAGCTCGCGGGCTTTGGCGCGGCACCCTCCTCCCTCCTCCCGGGCTCGGGGGTCTGTCTCTCAGAGAAATCACTGGCTGGGAGAAACGGCTACGAACAAACGTTTCTTTCTGCAAAATATTGAAACCGTGTGGTCTGAGGAGAGGCGCGGGGGGCGGGGAACGGGAGACAAGATCCGCTTTCTTCTCGGCTCCCGCCTCCCTCCGGAGAGGATCTCGCAGACGCGGCTGTGTGTGCGGCTTTCCCCTCCCTCCGTCCTTTTCGGGAGCCAGGCAGAGACTGTGGGTTTCAGGCTCCCGGGCGATACGCTGGAGAAAGGGCCTGCGGTCTCCCAGTCCCCGCGCTTTCCCTCCCCATCCCCCTCATCCTCCTTTGGAGTTCCCGATTTTTTCTCAAGCTCCCCCTCCCTCCTGGCCCCCGACACACAGAGTTTAACCGTCAGCGAGGTCATGGGTCAAACGGACAAAGGTCTTCGCTTTCCAAGCTGCCAACGAGAAGCCAGGTGCCTCTCGGAATCTGCCCGGGAGCCCTCTCTCCTGTCCGGAGTCCTTCCTGATTCTCACAACTCCATCTCCGTTTTCCGAACATCGCCCTCCCCGCCCCCCGCCCGCTCCCAGCCCATCTATCCTCTTTCCTCCAGCTCGGTGCCCTTCTTTATCTCTCGCCTCCTGACTTTTCCCATTCTCCGGCACCATCCCCTCTGACCCTTTTTTCCTCACCCCCTTTTCCATTTCCCTCTCAACTCCCCTTCCCCAACTCCTCTCCATCCTTGTCTCTAAGTTCAGGCAGAGGGGGTCTGAGCCCCTAAATGCTCGGCTCTGCTGCAAGAGCAGTCACTTGACTCACTCAAGTCCTGTGACATACCAACCTAGCTTAGTGAAAAGGGGGGTGGGGTGGAAAGCCCAGAACCTTCCTGGGAACGGGCCGCCACTCTAGCCAAGGGAAAAAGCAGAAGGATGCTAGGGATCTGGTGCAACTAAGCCTGGGGGCACTGTCACCCCGACTCTCCTTTTCTGCTTTATTCTCCATTCACCCAAACAGAAACATCACCGCCAACACCACCGCCAATAAAAACGAGCCCCACTAACAAACATGGACATCTCGGGATGGCGTGAGAGCCATACTCTCATTACAGCGTGTGACTAATGCCATCGAGGTGGGGAGAGAGGGGGAAAGGGCTTAGCTGCAAAGCTGTGCTCATGAAAGATGCTCCCTTTCCTCCAGAGCTAAAGAACCTCAAACCAGTTTAAGAGATTAGGAGGATTTTAGGAATACACGGGTCTCCCCCCACCTCCTTTCATTTTTGCCCCTCCTTCTCCATCCACCCGTCCCCTCCCCTCCCATCTTATGGAATGAGAAACAAGCCTGAACTTTCTGACCTAGGCCGGGCTCCAAAGCCTAACCATTCTCACAAGTTGTAGGAGAGCTGAAGGGATTATTGAGATAATTGGGGAGAGGAGAACAGATCCCACTCTGGATTCCAAGCTACCTAAAGTGCTGGTAAAGTCTTACATCGTGTCCCTCCCAGGCTCAGAGCAGGGAAGACTCTCCACCTTACTATCCTCTCCCACTTACCCTGGTCCATCTGGAGCCTTTGTCCTGGGTTTGCCAAAGGCCACGGGGAATGAAAAGCTGGCGATTCTATCCTTCATCTCACTCAGGCTCAAGGATTGCAGCAGAGAGAGGTGAGAAGCTTGGCACTGAGGGTGCTTGGAGCTGCCCCTGGCACACAAGGATGCATGAGGAATACAGATTGGAGGAGCTGTTTTCTACACTGCAGATTAGTGTGCTGATAGGATTCTGTATAGCAGCACCTGTTTGTCTGCTTGTCTCAAGAAACCCTTCAGGCCTTGAATAGCTGGCAACAGTGACCAAGGAAAAAGACACTGACTGTTCTGCCTTGATTTGGAGAGGAGGTGGGAGTGGGGTGCGGAGAGATGGGAGAAGACATTGTGGAGGGCAGAAAGAGGGAGGAAGAAGTGGGGGGAGAAAAGAGAGAAAACATCTTCTTATCGTGTATTCTTACCAATCCTTCTGGGATGATATTGCTGCAATATATGGAGTCTATGTTGTCCTAAGAACTACAATTACTGAATATTCTTACATGAGGACTCAGAATTTAGATTTCTCTAGAAAATCTTTGCCAGAGACAGATCTCAGAACTAGGTGATGAACTCTTCAAGGAGGTACAGTGTGAAAGGAACGCCAGCCTTCAAAGTCAGAGGACTTGAATTCTAGTCTGGACTCTTTAAGCAGGAGGTCATTCAAGGATTAAAGCAGATGGAAATCGAATGATTTGACATTCTGTAACTTGTCTTTTCCATGCTGTACTTCTCCTGGCTCTTTCTTCTCCTCCCCCCCCCCCCCCCTTCCTGTTATGCTACCTCCACTTTCCTGGTGGGAAAATGAACCTGATAAAAGCATCCCATAAAGATATTAGTCCATAAAATCACTGAATCTTAGCTGGTAGAAGACCTGGTTTCACATCCCAGCATTAAAGCTCACAGTTTTGTGATCTTGGGGGAAAAGAAACCTCTCCATTGCTTTGTTTCAATTTTCCTTCTCTGTAAATTGGGTATAATATTTGCACTTTTCCCTCCACCAGGGATGTACTGAAAAAAAGTGCCTTGTAAGCTATAAAGGTTTTAAAAGATAGGAATTTAATTTTTTCCTTATTTTTCCTGCTCTATTTCTTCTTAGAGATATTTGTATTTTAAAAAAGAGTAAGAGGGAAATACTTAAAAAATAAATTAACTTATGGTGTTAACATTTCAGGCAATATGAAATTATGGGGAGGGGATGGGGACTAGGATTTTTGATTGCTCAAATTCCAACATATAGGTAACCACTTTACTCACACAGAACAGTGAGAGCCTATGGGGTAAATGGCATCACCCTACAGATTGAGCCACTCAGACACAAGAAGGACAGGAAGGAGTGGGGGTGGAAAGGAGTGAAGAAAGAAGAGTAAGCTAACTCAGAGGCCTTCTTCTCTAACCATCTGATAACACTTGCTCCTTTGTTCCAGATCTGATTGGCTTCTTAGAGTCTCAAGTAGAAGGCTGCTTTGTTATCTCCCTGTGCCTTTCAGTGAAAAATCCTTCCCTTAGACTCTCCTCCTAAAGAAAACCTTGCAGCCCCCTCCTTGCATCCCATCTACCATATATTATATTGCTTGCACATCTATAGATGAATCTTAGCCTGATGTTGTGCAAGGCCTTCCATAAATAGGCCCCAGACTTTTTTTCTTTTCTTTTTTTCTTTTTTTTTTTTTTTAAAGGTTTTACTGATGGCTTTTCATTCTTATATTACTTGTCCTTTCCAATAATGAAGCACGCCTCCCCCTCTCCCCTAACCAGGAATTACAATTGAGCAAAACATACCAACACTTTGGCCACATAGGACAATGTAGGCCTCATTTCACAGTTATAGTGCACAAGCTCTTTGCCAAGAAAAAGGAGCTCCATTTCACCTCTGGAGTCTAAATTGGTCATTGCTTTTCTCAGACATTCTCTGTCTTTCCTTATAATTGTCCTTACATTACTGCTCCAAGTATGCCTTTCTATCTTCACCTTCCACTAAAAGTCTGCATAAAACATCTATCTACTGCAAAACATTGTTGTACCTTTTTGCCTGTACCCTCCACTGAAAGATGAAGAGAATTCCCCACAAGATCTGTTTTCCTTCATTGTTCCATCGAAATCATGATAAGTTGCTGTACACAAGAGGTTTTGAATCTTTCTTGTAAAACACGCCTGGACTCACCACAAAATAAATAAGCACCATAGTGAATAGAATTTTGTTGTTTAAAAAAATTTCCATTTATAAAAAGTGTTATTTTTCAAATCTCCCTACATATTGCTCTACATGGCTGTCCACTTTGCCTACTCCTAGTCCTGACTGTTTCCTACACCAACCTTGGGCTACAGCCAAATTAAATAAGTCTTGTCTTTGCCCTTTCCCTGTGAAAATTTTCAGGCCACAGACAGGATCATGACATCTCAGGATTTGGAACTGTCAGCAACCTTAGCAATCATTTGGTTCAACTTAACTTTAAAATAAGGCAACTTCCACCTCAGTTTTTTGAGCCTCAGTTTCCACATTTATATAATGACTGAACAAGAAGTGGGGATTCTTAACCTAGGATTTGTGAGTTTGCTTTTAGAAAATAACTTTACAATTGTATTTCAAGCTGGGTTGTTGATTTTTTTTTTTTACAATTATATTTCAACATAAATTTCTTCTGTGTTTTATTTTATATATTTAAAAATGCCATTCTGGGAAAGGACCTATAGGTTTTGCTAGACTGTCAAAGAAATTCATACCACAAAAAATGTTAAGGAATTCTGGAGTGGATGAATGCTATGGTCTCTTCTAGTTATGATATGCTGAGTCTAAGTTTACAGAATGTTCTTTCCTTTCCACCTATCAAGATTTTATCTATCATTCAAGGACCAGCTCAAGTACTACTTCCTCCATAGAGCTGTCCTGATCATTTCTCTTCTTGTGCTCTTTTCCTGTAACTATACTCTTAAGATACTTATTGTCTGTGCTATATGTAAGAAAATGGTTTATTTTTCTGTGAATTTTGTGAGGGTATTATGTTCTGCAAGTTGGTGGAAAATTACAATTTTTCAACTAAGGCACTATTCTATTGGGAAAGCCAAACAAATAATAGACTATGAATATAATATAATATTGTGTTGTATGATATGATGAAATGGACAATTTAAAAGCAAAATGGGGAAGCCCTTTATGAACCAATGTGGAGTGAAGTAAGCAGAACTAGGAAGACAATTTATACAATGACAACAACATTACAAAGACAAAGTACTTTGAAAATTTTAGAACTCTGATAAACTAAACTGAAAAACCCTAAGTGCTAAAGAAAATGGAAACACATTCCTTGCTTTTGGAAAACAACAAAAAATTTATATTACCAATATAGGAATCATGTTGCTATAAGTTATGTGGATTGTTTTCTCTTCACTGGCAAGGAATGGGGTAGGGAAAGAGAAGTTAGTGAAGTGATTGTGTAGTAATATGGGTGGAACCTACCTTAGATTTCCTGCTTGGCTAAAAATGGGATTGGAAAGCTATAACAATGAACTCAAAAACCTAGTGGCTGAATTACAAAATCAGTGTCGGAGTGGGGGTACAATTTTCATCTAGGGTCAGAAGGAATATGGATGGCCAAGTAAGCATCATGCTGGGCCAAGGTAGGTCCAAGGAGCTTTAGGTAGATAGCCTATTTTCGGCCATTAGTTTAGGAACACCTAGTATGGGAAATTTATTTTACTTACACACCAAATATGCCCATTTTTTATATTATTTTGGGGTAATTCTCATTTATAAGTATAAGTCCCAGGGAAGACTATTGCCGTCTGGAATTTGTGGAGGCAGAAGATAGAAGAAAAAGAGGGAAATAAGAACTTACAACCAGGCAACAAGGTGTCCCAATGACACTAAGTTTGGAGTTTGGAAAACTAAAGTTCAAATTTCTGCTTCAGACCAGCAGTGAATGGGTGCCCTTGGGCAAGTCACTTAAATTCCATCTGCCACAGCTTCAACTGCAAATTGGGGATAATACTAACACTTCCTTTCTAGAGTTGTTGTGAGGATAAAATGAGATAATATTTGTAAAGCACTTGCCTGGTGCTTACTAGTCACTATATAGATGATAGCCATTATTATTATTATTATTATTATTATTATTATTATTATTTTATTATTATTAGCTACAATTAGGTACCCGGATGAGATGCCCATCAGGTTAAGGTTTGGGTGTTGGAGTTCTCTGAACATGAATCCAAATCAGTTTAGGAGCTAGAGAAATCCAGCAGGCATGTTGCCTCAAACAGGAATACAGGAATCAGGCAAGTTTAGAAAAAGGTAAAAGGTTTACAAACTGTGTCTAAGAGAAGAATACATAAAGAATAGGGTCAATCACCAAAGATAGATAATTTTTATTACACGGAATCGAAAAGATTCTGCAAAAACAAAATCAATGCAGGTAAAATAAGAATGAAAACTGTTGGACAGGAAAAAAAATCTTTGCAGAAATCATAGTCTATAATTTTGTTATCCATGTATAACATATATTGGGTTACTTGCCATCTAGGGGAGAGGGTGGGGGGGGAAAAGAGGGGAAAATTTAGAACACAAGGCTATGTAAGGATCAATGTTGAAAAATTATCTGTGCATATGTTTTGAAAATAAAAAGCTTTAGTAAAAAATAAAAGAGGAAAATATATAATTTTGTTATTTCAGGGGGATAGGGAATTAACACAATTGTTAAAAGACATTCTCCCAAAAATGTGGTCAAAGAATGTGATCTCAAAAGAACTGTAAATTATTTACAACATATGAAAGATTGTTTCAAATCACTACTAACAAGAGAAGCACAAATCAAAATAATGCAGGTTTCTCCTTATAGGCAGCAAATTGACAAAGGTGACAAAATATGAAAAGAGTCAAAATTGGAAGGGCTTTGAAAATATAGACACACTGCTGATGTAGCTGTAAATTAGCCCAGTCATTGTGGAAAATAATTTGGAATTATACTAAAAAAAATTGACTAAAATGTCCATATCCTTTGATACAGAGACACTAGCTATTAGAATTTACAGTTCTAAGTAGGTCAAATACAGAAAAGTTCCATTTAAACTGAAATGTTCATTGTAGCACTTTTTTGTAGTACCAAAGAACTGGAAACAAAATACATCCATTGGAAGATGGTTAACAAAGTGTAACTTATGAATATAATGTTACTTCTTGTAATTTATGAATATAATGTTACTTCTCTTTTGAGAAACAATGTATATAGAGAGTCCAGAGAAGCAGGACAAACTAATATGAACTGATATAAAGTGAAATATGAAGAACTAGGAAAACAAATCTACTATGACTACCACAAAGCAAGGAATACAAAAAGGTAAGATAGCAATTGTTGGAGGACCTGGGGGAAACATGATCCATTACTGGTGAAGCTATGAATCTGTCCAGCCATTCTGAAAAGCAATTTGGAGCTTTGCTTCAAAAGTCATTAAAAGGTAACTACCCTTCGATGACCCAGCAATACCACTACTAGGCCTATTCCCTAAATAGATCAAAGAAAGAAGAAAAGGACCCATAGGTTAAAAAATATTTATAGTAGCTCTTTTCATAGTGGCAAACAATTGGAAACCAGCAGTATACCAATCAGCTGGAGCCTAGCTGTACAAATTATCGTATATCCATGAGATGGCATGTTATCGCAATTCAAGAAATGACAAAAAAGATGTTTCCGGAGAAGACATTCATGAACTGATATAGGATGAAGTGAGAAGAACCAGAAGAACAACTTTCACCATAATAATAATTATAAGGAAAACCAATTTTTGAAAAATATGATAAACTGACAGATCATTAACTCCAGAAGACAGATGATAAAGCATGCTACCTGCTTCCTGACAATGAAGTAAAAGATTCAAGATGCAATAATGTGACCTACATTTTTGGATATGTCCCATGTAGGAATTTGTTTTGCCTGACTATTATTTTTATGAGGTTTCTGTTTTTCAATTGGGAGGTGAGAAAATAGGAGGGAGAAAATGGTTAAGGATAGGGACCTCTCTCCATAAAGAGAAGAGAACAGAAGACAGGTCAGAAGGAATTAAAGATGAGGAGAGTTTTGAAAGTCATATGCTACATTTATTATAGCCTTAAAAGAAGCAAATTCTACATAAGTGAGATTTGAAATTTCATGTATAATATATTTGAAAATGTTCATTTAGTGTTTTTAAAGTTCTGAATAAAAATAAAATTTTAAAAAATCTCCATTCCTTCTTTGAAGAGATGGGGAACTATGCATACATGCATACAATCCAATATGGAATATTACATATGCTGTCAGACACAGTTGATATAGTGATTGGTTCTGCTGTGCTGCTTGTGAAATATTTGTTACAAGGGATCACAAGTAGAGTAGGGAAGGGGGGATTTATTTGGAAATTAAGGAGATGCAAAAGCAAAGCATGTAAGTACTAGTAAGAAGAATTTTTTTTTTTTTAAGAGGGAAAAGAATTGTGAAAAATGAAAGTGTTTTAATGAAAGGTGGGGGGAGTAAAAAGTAAAAGCCCTAAGGCCAAAAGTGAAGCTTCCTGGAGGAAGAACTTGTGTTCCAGAGAAGCTTTTTAGCTAGGCCCAAGGCCTAGAATGGAATCTTTTAAACTGGTTCATTCAGCACTTAACATATATTCTTTGTTTTACAGGTAGTTTCTCATATGTGTAAATCCTATTTTCTCTTCCCTAGATTGTAAACCCCTAGGCTCTATCCTCCTACATCATATGCCTTTAGAATGTGAATATTTCTTCATTCTTTCTAGAATCTTAACGACTCATCAAAGCATGGACTCCTAGAATGTCAGAGCTGAAGAAATCTTGATAGATCCTCCAGTCCAATTTCAGGGCTAGCTAGGCAGTACAGTAGATAAAAATTTTCAGTCAGGAAGACATCTCCTTAAGTTCAAATCTAGCCTCAGACACTTACTAGTTGTGTGAAGCTGAGCAAGTCACTTAACCCTGTTTGCCTCAGTTGTCTCATGTGTAAAGTAATCTGGAGAAGAGAACAATAAAACCACTTCAATATCTTTGCTGAGAAAACCCCAAATGGGATCATGGAGAATGCAATGCTACTGAAAGAACTGAAAAAAAAAATCCATTCTATTCTTTTGACAGGGTGGAAACTAAGACGTAAAAAGAAGACTTGCCTGAAATCACAAAATAATCATTAGTGGGTTACTGTTTTAGAAATCTTTAAGGATTTTTTTTTCTCAGAGGAAGAAGAGAAAAAACAGAATTATAAATGATGGCACATGCAATAAACTCATTTACAAGGAGAATTACACAACTCATTTAGGATCTGGACAACCCGCTTTAGTTTTGTTTTCTTTTCCATTAAAAAGGGAGATTCAAACAACAGTCCCAACTATTAATTTCTGTCTTTCTAGCTTTACTGCCACTAAGCAAGCCTCTCACTCCACATGAGGCTTAAATGAAAACACACATGAACCTCTCCTCATCAGCCCCCTAAAAATATCCTTAGAAGGAGCACAAGTCCCAAACTAATAATGACCCTTTGGGGGAAGATGACCATTCCTTTCTGGAAGGTCAGGTCAGGATGATCTGTCCATGTTTTGGTAGAAAAAGAAAATATTGATACTTGGTTTGTTAGTTCTTTGCTGTGATGAACAATTGTTCAGTTTTTCCGTTCTCTGAAACAGCCATGAAGTTTGTCTTTAAGTGGAAAAGGAGGTACAGGAATCGTGCTTACTCTAAAAACAACACAGGCATACATTGCTCCCATTTTAAATGACATTCGTTTTCTATAACGGCTGACTGTTTCTGGTTTAGAATGATTAGTGTCCTATGGGTTGGTTTCCCCAACCAAGAGCTAAAGGGATATTCCCTTCTTTCTCACCCCTTAAGTTTTACCTTGAACTGTGTTGAAGTTCATGCTACCAGACTTTCTTGCAGAACATTCGACCCTCCCCCCAATTAGTTTTCAATTGTCCCACCATTTAAAAGGAGAAAGTGCTTTTTCTAGAGTAAAGTCATCTGACTTGGTCTGACCCCAAAAATGACTCGTTTGGGAAAGTTTAAAGAAAAGACCATATCGCTCACTGGTTTTGAGACACGATTGCATGAAGAATTATTAACTTTTTCTTTTTCTGCCCTGGACAGAAAAGTGAATTTTGGAACAAAGTCAAAAGCACAACAGAATATAAATACCTAACTTTTATCCCATGATCTGGGAGACTGTCTGGCTCAGTATGTATAGGGCTGTGGCAAGTAGGGTAGGGAAATAGGTTCTACCTCCAGCCATGACATTAGATTGTAAATTCCATGTCTGGGAGAACTGCCTCAGGTTCCAAGCTTATGTGACTTGCCTATGGTCACAAGTGTCAGAAGAGTCTTCTTGATGCTATCCTAGCACTGTATTCACTATATTACACTACTCTCCAGGAACATAAAAGTGCTCAATCATTTGTATAAACATCCTACTGATCCAGAGATTTAAGAGAGCTAACAATCTGATTGGCTTCCTGCTTATGCTGTTCAATGGTTTCGGTCATGTCTTATTCTTTGACCACATTTGGGGTTTTCTTGGCAAAAATATGGAGTGGTTTACTGTTCTCTTCTCCAACTCATTTTATAGACAAAGAAACTGAGGCAGACAAGATTAAGTGACTTGCCCAAGGTCACACAGCTGGTGAGTGTCTGAGTCCAGATTTGAACTCAGGAAGTTGAGGCTTCCTGACTCCAACTCTGGCACTCCATCACCATGGGACCTGCTGCCCCACAGATGAATCCCACTAACCTTTGTGCTGGAGTCATTTCATCCCCTACTTGCAGCTTCAATACTACCCCAGACTCTGAGAGCCAGGCCAGGAACAGGCAGCTGAAGTCAGCCTTTCAGCCATGTTGTAGCTGAGATCTGCCTTGTCCCTCTGGGCTCTTTGTCCCAGCCCCCTGATTATGACCCTGCTCTTCCCTTCAGCCTCCCTGGGATTGCAGCCCTGTAAGGAGGCCCGAGTTCCCTGTCTCTCCTCCCCAGCCTGGCCTTCTGCCTAGTGCAGACTGTGACACTTCGACTAGACCTCCTCCACTGCCTGTTCTGTCCTCGGTTCCTGGCCTCAGCCGGCTTGCAGCTGGCTCATCCGACTGGGAGCAAGAATCTCAGTTACCACACTTGGTCAGCCTCAGGAACCATTTTAAGGTTTTTTTTTCCCCCTCAGGGGAAAAACAACAAATGTTCACCTTTGGTATTATTTGGTATTATATGGTATTATTAGCACAGTGAACACTGGGCACAGGTGTATGACTTTGTGGTGGCAGGGAACCATACAGTTATTTGATCTCTATGAACCTCGGTTTTCTCATCTATAAAATGGGAAACTAAAAAAAATACTTTCATTGCCTACCTCAGGATGGTCTAGAGAATTAAATGAGTTAGTATGAAACTATTATATGAATATAAAGGACAATGATCAAGATTTTGATTGAGGGTACAAATTTACAAAGTACTTTAAGGTTTATAAAGAACTTCACAAATGCTATCTCATTTTACCTTTATTTAAAATGAGAGTCAGGGACTTTTTTTGTGTCATGGACCCTTTGACAGTCTGGTCAAGATCTTAGAATAATATGTTGCTTGAAAAAATAATTGAAAGGAATGCTAAATCTTGGTTAAAGGTAGTGAAAATAAAGATGTATTTTTTTTTTTCCCATCCAAGTTCATGGATCACTTGGAATATACTCAATGAATCCTTGGAAGTTCATGGACTCCAGTTTAAGCTCTCCTAGATGAGATGACTTCAAAGCAACTTTCCAATTATAGAGTTATAATTCTAATCTTTAATTTTATAATGGAGTAACAATATTAATCTGCAGTGAGGAGGCAAGTTTCAGGCTGTGACTGTGACAGAAATTTAGATCTTTTGAGCCTCATTTGCTCATTTGGAAGTGGACTTAATACTTTTGCTACCTATCCATCATGGTGGGTTGGCTTTTATAAACTTTAAAGCCTTTATAAATGCTGTGAATTGAGTTTGGGGGCACTAAAGGCTAGGAGATTTGGGTAAGATTCTTGTCTCCTGTTTATAGTATATTTGGTTATTTATGCGGACATTAAGTTTTTACTCAATTTTCCAAATCATACCACATTTGTGAGCTCTCATTATTGGAGTTACGAAACTTCTGGTGCAAACTAAATGGGGCATAGAATGACAAAAGTCAATCTTAAAGGGAGTAACCCACTTTCTCTAAGCCACTATGCAGGGGAGATGGTTGGGGTAAGGGGCAATTTCAATTCTCTGCCTTCTGCCTCCTTTCCACAGAAACAATGTCCATCTCTGTCACTCAGAGGATAAAATACAAGGAACCAATCACGGACCTTCTGAATCACAACGGCACATGGATGGCGACGGCACAGAGCCAACAGGTTAGAACCACAACCAAAATAGGACAACTGAAGAAGCCCCAAACGAAGAGGGCACTGATGGATCTTGAAATCCAGGGCAAGATAAAAAACGGCAAGCTTAGCGCCTGCTTAACAAACAAAGATATTTAGATAAAGTGGGATCTTAGGGTAGCATTTCTCAGATGCCTTTTCCTTACTGCCTATCCCAAACAAGGAATCCTCTCTCCCCCCCCCCCCTCTCTCTTTCTCTCTCTCTCCCTTCAGAAGCACATATTAAGTGCCTACTATGTAGCAGGTACTATAATAGCAGATAAGGTCGACCTGGAAGCCACTGAAACACCATGTTAGGCACCAAACAGGCAGTATACAAGTCAGTAAGTCTTTGGTACCTGAAGAAAGTCCTTACTCCTGAGGCATACGGAAGACAAAGGTTAAACATAGAATTTAGAGTTGAAAATTAAAGGCACAGGGATACAATGCTGGATCTGAAATCAGGAAGACCTGAGTTCAAAACCAGCTTTTAACGAAGATACCAAATTGTGCTGTTCACACACTTACCCTCTGTCAGCTTTAGTTTTTTCATCTGTAAAATGGGGTTCATAACAGCACCTGATTCCTAGGGTTCATGAGAGGATCAAATAAGAAAATATTTATAAAATGTTTTATAAATCTTTTAAGGCTTTGTTGATTCTAGATGTAATAAAAGAATGTAGGGGACATATACATTTTCAGCTAAAATTTTCCCAGAGTCATGAATCAATAATGGGAGAGCAGGAATGAGAACCTATGTCTCTTGACTTCCTCTCTGGCTCTTTTTGCTACTTTCCACAGCAGCAACTTAGTGTCCTCGAGATAATATAAAATCCCCATCATGGCATGGAGGATCTTCTACAATAGTTCCCTGATGTATCCTTACAATCTTAGATCATGTCACTTTAGTTACTATATCAAAATGTCTTGGAGAAATTGGAAAGTTTTTTTTGTTTTTTTTTTTTTTTAATTTAAATGTCTCTGAGCTTCAGCCTGAAACAAAGGTCCATCTTTTTTTCAGACGATTGCTCTATGGTTTGTGAGTCATGGAATGCTATAATCTCTGAAAAGAGAAGAAAACAATGGGAAGAAATGACTTGCGTACATAGGCTGCAACTATTTTTTTTTCCCCTGAGGCTGGGGTTAAGTGACTTGCCCAGGGTCACACAGCGGCTGCAACTATTAAGTGAAAAAGAAGCCGGTTTGATTTGGTGAGAGTGAGGGATAGCCCAGGGATGGTGTACTCCTGGTTCAGACATCACCAAGGATTTCAGTCCATTGAATGAATTCATGGTTAACGGGAGGAAATGGGGCAGGAGTCTCACAGGATGGGCAGGGATGGCCTAGCTCTGGTCTCTACATTGTTAGAATGGAAGCCCTTTTCAGGTGGGATTTGTTTCACTTATTGAATTTGTACCCGGCATTTTGTAGTTGTTTAATAAATGCTCATTGATTGATTGTTGGAAGAAACACCGACAACAGTGTGATTCCAGTCTTGTTGGAGCATAGATATGTTAAAGGAGCTAGAACCTACTCAAGTAATGGACGAATGTACCTCTTAGGTTGCCAGTGTAGAGAGACAGGAAAAGCAGGAAATGCCGAAGTCAGGGCTCTCCTAGCAACAGCGGCCTCCACATACGTTGTGGTCCTGATTACCAAGGAGCCCATCACAGTCTGGGTCACCACACTGCACTGGTATATGTGTAGATGCACACGTCATGGACGTAAATTAATGTAAACCAACTTGAATGCCTACATTTCCTGGCTGGCAGCAGGCCTGCTTTTAGTATTTCAGCCTGGGAACATAGTTGGCAAGACTCATCCTGTGGGCTGGCCCCTTTTGCTCCACAAACATTCAGGTATGTGACCTTGAAACGTTCTGTCTCTTACATTGGTCAAGGGTTTTTTTTTTTTTTTTTTTTTTTACTGAAACTGTATGAACAAGGAGTAATTGAGAGGGCTGAGATAGGGAAAGTCCCAATCTTACTGTCTAAAGGAAAGGCTGTTTTAATTGGAACTGAAGCTGCTTTTTTTTTTTTTTTTTTTTTTTTAAATGAAGTAAACTGGAGGGTTTAGGGAGAAGAATAAAACCAAATCAACTTTTTGGAAAATAAAAAGAGATTAATCTAGGATCTGCTTAGGAATTCCTGCTTTTTCAACTGCTTCCTTTTGCTTGGACCTGACATGTATTGAAGGCTGTGGGACAGGAGAAGGGTTTTGTGGTTGGAGAGGGAGGAAGGCTTTCAAGGTTGAAAAAAAATCTCCTGGGACTGTTTGCTGCATTCCTAGGTGTCGTTTTAAAGGAGCCACGTTTGAGAGTGAAGAAGAAAACCTAATTTAGGCCTGATAACCAAAGAGAAGAAAGGTTATTCTTAAATTCTTAAGTATCCAGACAAACTCCGACTGTTGCTTTCCTGCCCCCAAAGGCCATTTTCTTTCTCTCTATCTCTCTTTCATATTTAAAACTTACTCCTTCCAAATAAAAACTACCATAGTATTTTTACCAAAACAACCAAAGCACTTTTATACCTATTTTCTCATTTTTTTCTTCAAAATTTCCAAGTCAGTTAAGCAGGATCATTATCTTTATTTCCTTTGGGCAGTTGAAGAAATTGAAGGCCCAAGAGGGACCTTGCCTTAGAAAACCCAGATGTCTAGTGGAAGAATCAGAACAAGGACCCAGATCCTAGGCTGGGTGATTCTCCATCAGAGTTCTGATTACAATTCTCATCTAGGAGGTGTAGGTCTCCCCAAACCAGTGTGTGTGTGTGTGGGGGTTGTTTCATGGGGCATCCATTTATTTCCTTTATCCCCCAGATTCCCACACAGACTCAACCTCCTTGTGCTTTCCCACACATGGTGGTGCTGGCCTGAGTTTCACCTCAGCCTGTGCCCCAGATGTATTCAACAGCTTTTTTTTCTTTTGGGAAACAGAGTGATATCTGAAGCCTGTGCTGGCCTTCCTCACAGTGACCTCTCCACCCTGCGGTCTGGTTTCTGGCAGAACTGCAGGCCTCCAGCACAATAGCAGGAGGAGAGGGAGTAGGAAGGGGATTTGGTGAGGAAGGAAATCCACATAGGAACTTCCCCCCCTCCCCACCTCCATGCACCAGACATCGAGAGAAAGACATGGTTTTTATTATGAGGGTTGGTTTTAGAAAACCAGCAGACAAAGCCCCAAGTCCTTCAGCTGCCTTGGAATGAAACAAAGAGAGCATGGGAGAAATGTGGGGATGTCAGAAACAGGGAAAGCTGAAAACAAAATGGCAGAGCAATATGATCAGCTCCTGGCTCTGTATTCATTCCACAGCTAAACTGGTCTTCACTCTGGGTAGAATCTTAGACCCATTGCCCCAATCTAATCTTCACCTCTTGTGGCTCAGCCACTGTGGGAAGGCCTCTTCAACTCTGCTCCCCCGAACTTGTCCCCTCTCCAACAGCAGAGGCAGCCCAGGAATTCTTTAATCCTTGGGGGACCCTTGAGCAATGAGCTCTTTATGACTGCCCCCACTCCCATTCCTCAGCCTCTTCCTAGAAGGACTGTTCTTTTAATGCAAAGCAAACCCAATGGCTTTCTCCAGAGGAAGTTTTGACAGCAAGGATAGTTTAAGGGGAAACCTCTAAAACCTTTAGTGCTCAGTTAATGGCACTGGTAGTACCCACAGAAATGAAGATTCCAGGATCTATTATCTCTCATAAATTGTGTGTCTGTGCCCCAGGTGACTTTTCCTCTAATTCCTTGGGCTGTTCTTTCTCATCTGTCTTATCCCAGGCCCAACTCGGGCCTTCCCCGACCTTTCTTTGGCAAACTTTTCATTTATGCCTCAGAATCCATTAGAAGCAAGTGAAGGTACCCAGATGTCCAACACAGCAGGACTCGCTCTTCCCTCTTACTGATCAAAAAAGGTCCGGTCAAGGAATCTTTAGGGCCCAAGAGAGTCCCAGTAAAGGGAGTGGTTGAGTGGAAGGAGGGGCAGCTCCTGCAGGGGAGAGAGTGTGTTGGGACAAAAGCAGAGCTCATTTTTAGGTGGTGGCTCTAGGCTCATGGATCCTCCCCATCCTTTTGAAAACTTCTGTCTTTAAGTCCAAGCAGCATTCCCAGGGCAGCCCTAGCATCTCTTCCTTGGAGCCAAGATATTTCCCTCTAGCTAATAGCTGACAGCTCTGTTTATGCCTCCCCATAATTCTCTGGTTTTATGCTTTTTTTCTCCCCCCACCCCCACCAGGCCATTAAACTCTATGCCAAAGGCTGTGAGACTCCCCTCCCCTTCCTCCACCTTCCCTTTGATGTCCTCTAGGCCCCACAGACCCTGCAAGTAGTTTCTTGCCTCTGTGGAGACAGCCTCGAAGCTCTCCAACTCTCAACTCAGAGATCAACTTGTTTAGCCTTGGACACTTTCCCTCTCTTCCCTGCTAATGCTCTCCCCCAGGGTGGAGCAGACTCCATCCAATCTGCCCTGCCTTCTGGTCCTCGGGGCCTCTGCCTTCCTGCTGCCCCCAGCACCCATGGACATTCCCATAGGGACCTCAGATCCTGTGTCTTCACTGACAACAACTGCATTCCCACTGGTTCCTTAATCCTTTCCCTTAGGGCTGTGTCTGAACAGGCGAAGGAGTTGACTCTCCACATGGAATAATTCAAAGGGTGCCCCAAGGGCTTCCTTCCACTACTTTACCGCATCTCCCAGTGGCCTGCTGGGGGCGGAGGAGAGCTGAAATTATCCAGTCCCTCCCTGGGTTTCAAGGCATTTAAACGTTTCCTGGGTAATAGATTCGTCAGAGTGTTTGAACAGGAAAGGATCTCGGAGCTCAGCCTCATTTACAAAAGGAGGTAGCTGGGTCCCAGAGAAAGAAAGTCACTTGCTCAAAATCACAGAATGAATTAGAGGCAGGATAAAAACAAGTGGAAGCAGCATGTGATTTAGGGTTGAGGCCCAAATGCCATTTCTGATACCATTCTGGGCAGTCAGTGGACCAGTTAACCTCTCTGGGACTCAGTTTCTTCATATGTAAATGAGGTCTTTGGGAGAGAAGATCTCTTAGGTCCCTTCTCTTTCTAAATCTATGGTCTTAAACCCTAAGCCGTGGTGTTCCTTCCCAGTAGATAACTGGACCTGGTCAAGACTGGAGTTCAAATTCAACCTCAGATACTTCCTAACTGTGACTGAGCAAGTCAGTTCCTCATATGAAAAACGGGGATAGTAGTAACACTAATTCCCAGGGTTGTCGTGTGGATCAAATGAGTTGGTATTTATAAGGCACTATATAAATGTTGGATATTAATATATCCAGCAGGAGGAAATTAGATAAAGGATAAGTAGATTTTGGCATCATGGTCCTGTAAAGAGGGATGACATTGGTGGTATAGGACCTGAGTTCAAATCCCAGTTCTGTCAATTATTACTTGAGAAATCTTGGGCAGGTCAATAAATCACTCTCTGGGCATCTGTTTCCTCAGCCATGGTAAATTAAAAATTTGGTTTAATGGTCTTTAAAGTCCCTTCCATCTGTAAGTCTATGATCCTACAGAGAAAAAGTACTATCAGAAGGTAGGTGAGGGAATGTGTGCATGTTTGGTTGTTTTCACTTTTTTAGGGGGGAGGGAGATCAACAGATGCTTTGGGTCAAGGGAGGGGAGTTAGTGTAAGGACCCGGAGAACATAATGAAGCTGAGTTGAAGAGTGACAAGAGAGAGATGGGGGGAAAGGCTGAATAACAAAACAACCTCTTACATACATCAACTCTTCAAAGTGACTGCTATTAATACCCCAGTTTTACAGATGAGGATGCTGAGCCTGAGAGGGTCACACTGTCAGCAAGTGTCTGAGATGGGATTTGAACACTGGTTTTCCTAAGGGCAAATCCAAAACACTATTACTCCATGATGTTCCTTCTGACGACAAAATATGTATATTTCACAAATTTTCCGAGGCTGGATCTCGTCTTCCCAGGGTGAGATGGTGGTTTTCCTCAGATCCTCAGAATACTCCATCTATTTCTTCTTCCCTTTGGTTCCTCCCCCTAGGATTTCTCCTTTTTACTCCCCAGGCAGACAGAAAGAACCTGACTTGCTGTGTGATCTTGGGTCAACTACTTCTTTCTCATTCTCACCTCCCTCTTTTGTAAAATGAGGGTGGTTCAATTAGATGATCTCAAAGTCCTTTCAGTTCTATCACTTGATATTAGATGCTGTGACTATGCAAAACTCTGAATTCAGCACCACAAATTCAAGAGATTTGATTTCATTCAATATATATCTGAACTTCTATCAGACACTGTGCCAGATACAGACATGAGTGACGGTGGGCTTCCTGGCCTGATACAAAGAACTGGACGGGGGAGGGGACTGGGCCTGGAAATGGAGAGAACACAACCAATGGTCACTTGGCCACGGAGGTTTCATGAAAAGGGGCATCTTTTGGGATGAGCCATGAAAAATGGGTGCATTTAGCAGACAGGTGAGATGAGAGGTGGCCTCCTGGTGTGGGAGAGCGGTCAGTATGGGAGCAGTCAGGGGAGCGGCAAGTTGTCCCACTGACACAGAGAACAAGGCTGCTATTGGAAGAGCTGGAAAGGAAGGCTGGGGGGATGCTTAACCAGGGGTCAGGATGAGGGAAGCTTTGACGATTTGGGCATCTGGCCCCCACTCTTTTATAAAGGAAAAGGACAGGAGTGGGGGGAAGGGGGAGGGAATGTGGCGTGCAGGTTGTGCAGATGGCCAGTTAGTGCAGAGGTATAACTGGAACTGGGGTCTTAGTGACTCTCAGCCCAGTGCTCCTTTCCCCTTTATACTGCAGAGGACAAATTTCAGATCTGGTAGGAGAGGCAAAAAGATGTCATTAAGGGTTTCTGAGCTGGAGAAGTGAGCGCCAGGAACAAAGATGTGTTTGGGAAAGAATTTGTCTCTGGCAAATCCTCTCACCCATCTCAAGCCCCCTTGGGGCATAGTCCGTACCAGCAGTTTTCGAATGCCCCTGGGGCTATGGGGAAAAAATCTGCATTTCCAGGGCTTGGGAAAGGAACCTCCTAAGAAAGGATTTCTTCCCCTCCCCTTTCTTCCCACAGCCTCTAAAAGATTCCAGTTTACCTGACGGAAGCTGATGCCCTCCGAGCCGAGCTCATTCCTTCCCCCCTTCCCTGCTCCTGATGCTCATGTGGAATTCAAGGACAGCACTGGACAACACATTTTGCCAGGACTGGGACCTCAATACTGGATCACCTATCAGAGTGTGAGTTGTATTCTCCTTTGATATTTTTCCTTCCATCCCCTGGGAAATCTGTCTCTTTCTTGCTGACATCCATCTTCTACTTCTCTTTTGTGAACACGGAGGCCAAGAATTCAATCCCTTCCATCCCCCCCCCCATCACCACGTCTGCCTTTCTTTGTCAGCCAGTTCCCCCCCCCCCACCCTCTGCAGTGTCCTGGACACCCTTCCCCACTCCTGTCTCTGGTGCAGGCCCCAAGTTCTTTATGCAATGGCAGAACACCGTACTATTTATCTTGAGCTTTAGTGCTGCCTGCCTGCTCCCTTACCCTGACACTTCTGCTCGCCTTATCATTATTTTTACCCCTTTAATTTCCTCCTGTAATCTCGCCTAGTCTCCCGGTACCTGGTGATCGCACATAGGCCTGACACTTGATTGCTTTCTTGCCCTGCCTGCTGCACACTGAGTTGTTGTTTTCTTTTCTCCTTTTGAGTGTTCTTAATTCCTTCCTTCTAGCTTTCTTCTCCCCTTTCTCACCCCTCCCTTTTTTCTCCCTCCCCCCTGTCTCTCCCTCCCTTCCCTCTTTCTCTTTGTCTCTCCCTCCCTCCTTCCCCCTCTTTCCCTCTGTCTGTCTCTGTCTCTCCCCCCATCTCTGTCTCCCCCCATTTCTCTCTGTCTCTGTTTCTCCCCCCTCTCTACCCTTTTCTCTTCCTTTCTCTTTCCTCCCTCCCTCTCTGCCTCTTTCTTCCTCTCCCCCTCCTCCTCCATCTTTCTCTCTCCCCTCCCTTCAAACTCTTCTGAGGTTTATTTTCCCATTGTTGTTGGTGGATTTAGGTCCACAATTCCTAATCGAGTTATTAGGAGCTGCGCAATCCGCTCCCCCCCCCCCCATCAGTGGGAGAATTGACCACCCCTGAGGATATTTATTGCCTGATGTTATACCATAACCCTTTGGGCATAAATCCACTTATCTTTGAACACTTTCCATTTCCCCTCAGTGTCCTCTCTCTCTTGCTTTATTTCAATCAATTTCAACCTGAGCCTTTCTGCTTTCTTCCCAAACAGGCCTTGCTGCACTCCAATGGCTTTATTCTCCTGTCTTGCTCCCCCTCCTCCCTCCTTTGACATGGAGGTCCTTTCCCACTTCTGCCCATCTCCTGTATAGATTTCATCACTTTGCAGCCATGGCGGTCCAAGTGCCTTCCAAGGCAGAGCTGTTAAAAAATGCAGATTCTAGAATCCCAATGCTGGAAGGGACCACAGAGCTATCTAGCCCAACCTACTCGTTATTCTCTTTAGATCTCATCTGTCAAACGAGAGCTATAGCGTCCTCATAATACCCTAATGTTCACTTCTTTTCTTCCTCACCCCCTACTCTGCCTGCCTCCTCCCTCTACCCCCTCCCAGTCTCCTAGCCACAACTGCTCCTTGGAACAATTGCTCCATTGTGAGGGGAACAAGAACTGAGACCTCCTCCACCTCATCCCTGACCCTGGAAGCCTCAGAAAACTCAGTGCTGACTAGCCTGCCCTTCTAGCCTGGGGAACCATTCTGAATTGTCCCTGTGTGGTGAAGCTGCCATCTCCTCCCGCTGCTGCACCCCCCTCCACCCCGTGGCCATGCTAACAATCCTCAAAACCGGCATCAGGCTAAACTCCTGTTTATTGAGAAAACAGATGAGAAATGAGGACTATAAATGTGCTAGTTAATCTAATAGTCTGGTTAAGGGAGAAAAGAAGATGACCCAGTTTCAAAGAATTCTAAAGCATTCCACACTAAAATTAAGTTCACCATTACTGTACTTTCACTGAGGATGCAGAAGGCACTGCAGAATATCCTACCCCAAATCCTGGATTGTAAAAAGAAAACACTACGTCAATTAAAACAACAACAACAACAACAACAACAACAACACTTATTTTTTAGACTGTCTGAATACTGGACAGATGTATATTTTCTGTCTTTTGATGTTTAAGCTTCTGATTTTCCTGTGAAAAGAAAGGAGACTCTTTCTCTCCCTCTCCCCCTCCCCCTCCCCCAGCCTTTTGCCTATCTCCCTGAGTGGTGGTGTCTGCCAGCAGACAGCTCTGGTCTGCCCAAGCTGGGCTCAGCCGTACTGCTGCCAAGACAGACCTCTAAGTCATTTCCCTGAGAGAGGCAGACAGCTCAGTAATGAAGCGCAATGCTGTGACGCTCTCAGGAATGACATTGGCCAGCACCAGCTGAGATGTAGCAGCATATCAAAGCCTCATTTTTCTTTTTCCTGTTAGGCAAAAAAAAAAATTTACATGAAACCCCCTCTAGAGCCCTTATCTTCTGTTTTATGTGACAATGAGGAGATTCTTTGAATAGGGTCCCCATTTCTGCCTTCAGCTGAATGTCAATGCTGCCTGCTCAGGGACCCTAGCTACTTGGTACTTCTCCCTAGATGAAGGCCCTTGGGTCTAAGGACCCCTTAATGGAAAGGGGGAGGAATGGTCAGGTATATGAGGATAGGGAAAAGAGAGAAAGGGAATGAAAGGAGATACTCAGTACTTCTATCACCACAGAGCAGGTTGAGATAAAGCTTTTAATGATAAAAAGAGAATAGTGGAGCTATCAGCATCTTCCTCTGAGGGGGCCAAAACGAGGATTTCTGGCAGCTTCTCCTCTAGCCCTGAACAATAAATACATTCCAGATGTGAGGTCTTGTGAACACATTGGTGGCTACCAACACAGTATGATTTAAGGGGCAACAGCAAGGCTTCCTGTCTCTCCCTTCTCCCCCCCCCCCCAATATTTCACCTTCACTACCACTCATGTCTAAAATTCCACCATTAGCAATTAATTTCTCTGAAGGAAGCACTGCCCTCCCCAGGCTCCTCTTTTAAATAAATGCACATTTTCCTTTGGGAATCAACAGCCTTAATTCAGTCCCTAACGTCCTGGAACCAAAGATTAATTTATTAGAATCTTCCTCATAACTGGAGGCACCTTGATTAACCTGGGGCTCTAGGGATCTTTAGATGGGAGGGGGTGAGGGGGCAAACCAATGGGAAGGATCTAGAAAGAAGAGGCAGACAGGCGGCCCCTGAAGAGACTTCGTTCACAACCATGGACAAAGAGGCAACAGAGAAAAATCAAAAGAGTAGGAGACCTCAATCAGAGGTCCAAAAACAGCTTGAAATCACTCCACCTTTCTGGGTCTCAGTTTCCTTCATCTGAAAATTGGAGGGGTTGGCCTGGATGATCTATTAGGTCCCTTTCAGCTTCAACAGCACACTTAGTATTGTTGTATAGGAGCTTAACCAGTTAGAGGCAAAGGGCTAATTCAGTGGAGAGTGCTCATTTCTTGAGGGTGGAGACTTGGTGGCAGTCTGCCCTCTGCCACCCAATGCTGACCCTTCACATCCCACTTCAACCTAGGATCCCTGTGAAAGTTCTAGGAGTCTAAGGCACCAGCTCCTAAGGGAGCTCCCTGCTCCTCTTTACCCACTGAAGAGGGTGGAGGAGAAGAGAGAAGAAGAGCAGCAAGTCAGTTTCTTTATGTGATCAATAGGTTTCTATCCAACTCTGAAATACTATGATTTCATCAAGGCCTGCACTGGCCCTTTTGCAAATGTCTTTTATTTTTTAATGGATTGGAAAAAAAAACCACATCTATCTTTCTGTAAGTAGTACCAGCTTCCTGTCGCTCTTCCCAGGCCTATCCCATCTCTATGTTTTCCCTTTTCTTCAAGGACCTTACTCCTGCTCCTCAGAGTCAAGAAAAAAAGGGAAAAGGGAGAGCTTCAGCTGGTAACACAGGGGAAATGTTTTTTTTTTTTTAAAACAGGACACTGAGCCAAAATCTCAGTGGAAAAAAAATAAAATATCCGTTTGATGTTGTATGATAAATGATTTTAGTATTATACATTCTCCCTTGGAATCCCAAAGATAAATACTGCTGTATATGAAATCTAAAAGCAGATTTTCAGAAAGGCATCTGACTATGTCAATCTTCCCTGGCTAAGAGCCTAAGCTTTTCCTCCCAGTAATACCTTGGCTGTTCCTTGCCTTCTAGCAGGGGGGAAAAAGGGAGGTGGGGGGAGGGAGGACAGTTTAGAACAGGGAACTTCCAAAAGGAATGATTAAGGAGTAAATCTGCCTCAGAAAGATAGAGCATTTATAGTCATGGTGCATTTCTAGCCAGCTTGAGACCAAATTATATGGAAGGCACTCGGACTGACCCAGTCTACCCCGCTGTGCTGCCAGCACACAGGACATCAGAACCAGGGTGGGACCCTAAGAGATCATCTCCTCTAACTCCCTCGTTGTCCAGCTGAGGAGGCAGAGGCCCAGATCAGTTAGAAGCCCTTGTCCTCATTTACAGCTGGTCTGGGAGCAGATCCTGAGCCTCTCCGGATTCTTAAATCCATTCTTTTTACCACATCACGGCTGCTTTGCTGCCTGATTTCATTCCTGATCAATTTACTCATCACCTCCTGAGCTTCTTTAGAGAGAAAAGATTACAGCTTCCACAAGAGTAGGGGAGGAGGGAGGGATGATGAATTAAGAGGAACCCTGGGAAGAGAGGAAGGGCACTGCTATGGTTGAGATGCTCATTCTTTGGGGAATGGGAGATTTGGTATTGAAGATTTGAATATGAAAGAGCAGTAGGACCAGCAGGAAAAAATCTCCACCAGGCTGAGCCAAATCAGGGCAAGGTTCATCCTCCCTTCCCATGTCTTTTAGAACCAGAAACAACTGTTCTGAAGGTCAGACGGAGGGATTTATCCTTCTGTCTCCCCACATCATGTCTGGGCACATAAAATGTGTTCACCTCACTTCTGTCTGGCCAGGTGTTCCCCTGACAATCTAAGAAGGGCAGATAGGGAAAGGCGGAGGAGGGGAGAGGACTAGGGGTTGGGAATAGGAGCTTCCCAGCATAACAACTCCTTGAATTCCAACCAACTGTGGAATCATAGGGTCAGTTAGAGAGAAAAAAATGGGACTTGCCCATTTCATTTGTTCTGCTGCTGGGCAGGAAGCATGGATATTTCACCTTATTAACTCCTTGTGAAAAATGAATGAATTCAATACACTATGACCAAGTAGGATTTATACCTGGAATGCAGGATTGGTTCAATATCAGGAAAACTATTAGCATAATTGACTATATCAATAACCAAACTAACAGAAATCATATGAGTATATCAATAGACGCAGAAAAAGCATTTGACAAAATATAACACCCATTCCTATTACAAACATCAGAGAACATCAGAATAAATGGAGTATTCCTTAAAATTATAAGTAACATCTATCAAAAAAGAGTTCAACCAAAGAGAGGAGAGAAACTGCCTCCCCTTCACCCTTCTTCAGCCCCCCCCAAGTTTAGGGTCTCGAATGTGCTTTTTCTAGCCAGATCCAACTCCCAACTCTCTTGAGGTCGCTCATCAGGACCAACAGGAAAGTGGGAGTGTGGTACAAAACACCCTGAATTGGGAACTCATCACACTGAGGCAAATCACCCACCCTCTGGATCTCAGATTTCTCACTAATCAAATGAGAACAACAGTGCTATGCTTAATCAACCCAGAGATGCCATGAGGATCAAAAGAAATGTTGGGGATGAATATGATGCAATGAATTTCTGATGAAATTAAAGGTTAATGATTCCAGCCAGTAAACCTTACCTTACCCCTCCTCCACCTCGATGAAAGTGAAGATACTGGTCAGTGAACTGAGCAAGGATTGGAGTTTTCCTTTTGATACTGCAGCTGTGGGATACACCCTTCAGGCATGCCCAGGAAATTGAAGTAGGTAGAGGTAGATATGTCATAGTGTACCCCAGAGACAATTTTGTGATAAATGGTCAGACATCACTGAGGGGTCTAAGAGGAATCCTTTGGAAGTCTCCCAGGCTGGAAAACTTGGTAGCCCTAATGGTGGCCATTATCCAATAGCTAAATAGTTTTACTATGTGCCAGGCGTTGTGCTAAGCACCTGACAAGTATTATTTTATTTCATTTTCACAACAGTCCTGAGAGGAGGGAAGAGCTATTATTATGATCCCTATCTTACACCTGAGAAAACCAGGGCAAATAGAGTTATATGACTTGCTCAAAGTCACTCTGCTAGTAAATGTATAAGGCTGGATCTGAAATCTAGGCTTCCTGACTTCAAACCAGCATTCTATCCACTAGGTTGTCCCAGAATTCCCTGTTCTCCACCTGTAGTAGAGATCTGTATAATCTAAGAGCCATGAGTATTATAGGCTGGACAGGGTAGGATAGTCTTCCATTGTTACTCCAGTGAGTTTCATGAATGTTATCACCATGTTGCAGGAAGCACCAGATGGTTCACAGGACCCACTTTGTGTGGCAGGGAGGAAAATGGCTAGATTACCCAGTAGTCAGACTTGAACTACGAGCAATTCTTTGGGACAGATTTAGGGTGACAGGGACCCCCCTTCCAACTAATCTGAGGCCATTCTGCTCTAGATCAAATAGTTATCTGGGACTCCATCTAGTCTAATCCTCTCATTTTACAGATTAGCAAAATGGAGGTTCAGAAAAATGAAGGATCTCATTTCAAAATCACACTAGCATTTGAACCTAAATCTGCTGAATCCCAATCCCCAAACTCCTTCCAACTCCCTGGAAGACAGGTTGCATCTGCCTCCATCATATCGGGGAAGGTCTGGGTAAACCTTTTACCTCCTGCTGAGGTCATTCCTGCTGTTAAAGCAGCTCCAGGATCGACCAATACCTTTTTCTGCTCTGTTAATTCCTCTCTGAATCTACTTCATTCCATCCCCAATGACATCAGTGCATGCTGATCTCCTGTTCCTGACTGCCCAGAGAACACAGATCAATTCCACCCTACATTTTGACGCTCGATTTTATGTGATTTAACCTTTTATCATAGGATCATAGGTTCAGAGCCTGGAGGAGGAGGGATGGTTATCAGATGCCATCTTATCCGATCACCTCATTTTATAGGTGAGGTTGGTAAGGGGGAATGCCTTGCTCCAGGCCCCAAATGTAGCAGACATTTCAAACTGGAGGCACTGGAACATCTTTCAAATACAAAATATAAAACAGCTTGTTATCTTTTCAAATCCACCTTTGTCTTTGTCAAGGGCATCCCCATCCTTCCAGCACCTAGGTTGGAAAAACAGAATCCTCAACCCTTCCTCCTCCTCCCACATATAACAATAACAACAACCACCAACAACAGGTAGCATGTGTACAGCACTTTAAAGTTTGCAAAGCACTTTACAGACATTATTGATCTTCACAACAAACATTTGACAGATAAGAAAATTGGAATAAACAGACCTTCTGAGAGTCACAGAGTAAGTGTCTGAGGCCAGAGCTCTTATCCACCACAACACCAAAAGTTGCCTCTAGTATATCTATTTAATTGCCAAATCTTGTTGCTAATACTTTCTTTCATGTCATCTCTCTAGTCCTGTGTTCAGTGTATTACCTCCATCAAATACTAAAGATTCTGTTTGCCATTTAAAGACCTTCACAACTTGGCTTCAATTTAACCTTTCACAAGATTATTACACATAAGGGAGGGAGCTCTCTGCCCCATCTCAGCTGACAGAAGGACCAAAATGTAAACAGAGAATAAAAAGTAGGTATTTAGGAGTTTCCCTACATCATCATAACAATGTATGAATAAGTTCCTCAAGAAACTTGAGGGGCTTGGTCAGTGGATGAAGAAATCTGACACTGCAAGAACGACCTTATGACTGGTTAAGACGGTCATTCCTCTAGGCAGAAAAGAAATAATTCATTCAGGGTAGAGGCTCTAGTGGGCTCATGGGGGTCTCTCTTTGGGTGGGAAACCTCTGGGGTGGGATGTGCTGGGGAGGATCTCTCTTTTCTCTCTTCCATCAGCCATTCTATCAAATTTACTGGACCAATAAAAGACAATGAATTCAGTGAGAAGCAAAGAGACACACTTCCAAGGCCAGACACAGATAAAGAGAGAGTGACCCAGTAGTAAAGGCCACAGAAAAGAGAGCCAGATATGGTCAAAAAAGA
This sequence comes from Sminthopsis crassicaudata, assembly GCF_048593235.1. Taxonomy (NCBI): domain Eukaryota; kingdom Metazoa; phylum Chordata; class Mammalia; order Dasyuromorphia; family Dasyuridae; genus Sminthopsis; species Sminthopsis crassicaudata. The sequence goes on from NC_133617.1 coordinate 510,331,327, forward strand.
GGAAGTGTCTGGGAGCTCAGCTATGTGACCCATCCAGCAGACACACTGCACCCAATGGGGATACTGCAAGGGCTGTACAAGGGGAAAAAGAACTTCTAGGGCATGTAGTGCCATGAGGTGTGACTCACACTTGCACTCTTAAGTGAGCCCACTCTTCCCATAGATTTTCTGTTTCCTCCAAAATTCAGCTAAAATGCTGCCTTCTATAAGAAGCTTTTCTTGATCTCTCCAGATGCTATGTCTTCCTCTGTTCTCTCTGCACAGAGATAAATCATGCTGTATTTCTTTTGTGTATATTTACATATGTCCGTGTTATCTTCGCTCCCATCAGAATACACCTCCTCCCAAAGTGGGACACATCTCTCTGTGTCAGCCTGATAGTACTTATTCTGGCCATTTCATGAAGGGAAAAAAAATGGAGACTCGGATAAAGTAAATTATTTACTCACCATAATGGTGAATATCAGAGATAGGATGTTAACTTTGGTTTCTTGACCTGAGGAAAGGGTACATTTGATTTTATGATGCTTCTCTAATTTTAAATCATCCATGGTTCTAGTTTTGTTCTTTGGGGCCCAATAGGACAAAGCTGCATTAAAGCCCTTTATAGATTTATTAACAGTGACTATATACCCATTAAGTCTTCCCCTTTCTGGGCTAAACACAAGCATTCTCTTATCACTTGAGTCTGAACACCCTTCAGTTTGCTGACATCCCAGTGGCATCCAAAACTGAGAAACAGCCCCCCAGATGTGGTCTGGCGTTACATCGTGTCCTACAATTATTTTCCCTGTGTACTTCTCTCCTCAGTCAGACTAGCACTTTGCAATACATTTTGTTGCTGTTCAGTTGTGTCCCACTCTTCGTGACCCCTTCTAAAGTTTTCTTGGCAAAGATACTGAAGTGGCTTGCCATTTCCTTCTTCAGCTCTTTTTACAGGTAAGGAAACTGAGGCAAACAGGATTAAATGACTTGCCCAGGATCTCACAGCTAGTCCTGTGTGTCTAAGGCCGAATTTGTACCAGGTAGAGTAGTCTTCCTGACTGGAGACATGGAGCTCTATAGTTTTTATTTTCTAATATGGTCAATGTCTATAAATGTACACTTCTTTTGCCTCTCTCCCAGTCCTAACATGAGGCAGAGGCACAGATTTGTGCAACAAAGATTTGCTGAAGTGAAGTGAAGCCCCCAGACGTGACAGATCCTCCTGCCTCAGCACTTTTTCCTGAGCTCCCATCTGATGCACTGGGGAGAAGAGCACCCCTTAGGCAAACACATTTCGAATTTTTAGCCTAGGGCACACCGTGATCAGAAATCTGGCTATGGCCACATAGAGAGGTCGGATTGTGAGCACTAACACATACAAGCCTCTAGCATGACATCTGGCACAGTGTGAGACATCATAAAACATTAACCTGGGAGTTAGGGGAGTCTGGGTTTAAATCCTAACTTGAAGATGGTCACCAGGTGACCATGGGTAAATTACTTAACCACTCTGAACCTCGGGACCCCAGTTTCCTTATCTGTAAAACAGGCCTCTTATCTAAAGTACCCACCTCACAAGTTTCTTGTAGGGACCTGGGATGCCCATGTTAGCACCCTGGATACCTTAGAATCAGCCGGAGTCAGGATAAGAAATCTTTATTCTTGATCTTTAGGGTAGAAGTGAATTGGATGGATGCAGGATCTTCATGGCCTCTCCTCTCCTCTTCTACCCCCAAAGTGACTCTACTTGTCTTACTCCACCCCCTAATCCCTCCCACAATTCTCTGTATACACCAAACAATTGGGCCAGCACAGGATAGTGGGAAGGGCCATTTTCCAAGCATATTCCTATAGAGTATTGTCCAATCAGTAATTAGCCTTAAGTGCTTGGTTGTCTGACCTCAGTGCATCAACTCAAGAGTTTCAGCCCTTTACAGGGACCGACATGATTTTGGTTCCAGCCTTACACACTTACTAACTCTGTGAACCTGGGTGAGTCATTTACCTGCTACAAGCCTCAGTTGTTCATCTGTAAAATGGGGACAATAATGGCTAGTGCTTTTGTTGTTTAGTGGAGTCTGACTCTTCATAGCTCATTTGGGGTTTTCTTGGCAGAGGTACTGGGAGGGGTTTGCCATTTCCTTCTCCAGCTCATTTTACAGAAGAGGAAACTGAGGCAAACAGGGTTAAGTGACTTGTCCAGGGTCACACAGCTAGTCAGTTTCTGAGGTCTGATCTGAATTCAGGACTGAGGTTCCACCTACTGCACCGACTAGCTGTCCAAAGGAGTTCCTACCTCATAGGTTTGTTTGTGAAGATTTTACAAGGTAACATAAGCAAAGAGCTTTGAAAACCTTAAAGTGTCACCAAGACATCCTTCACTGTTGTTAGTATGGGGATGAGTGACTTTCTACATGAATGAAGTAGAGTGGAAAGTAATAGAAGGGAAGTGAGGCACATTTCCAGGGCCTTCCAGATGAGGTCCCTGATTCTACTTGGTCCCACCCAAGTGATTCAGCATCCTATTGTCATTCTGTAGTGAGGCGGAGAGAAAGAGCACGAGGCAGAGGGAGGAGTTTGGCATCCGTCATGAACCTCCAGAAAGCCTGGGCAATGTGGCCTTGGTACCCCAACACCGTTTTTCATCTGAGAAAATCACTCTTTCCTTTGCCAAGGCCAGAGTGGCCTGAGTAGGTGGGATGGGGCCTTCAACTGGTGCTGTGTTCAGCCCTGCCTCCTGCCATGCTCCCTCCAGACAATTCCTTGGTAGCTCCAAAGGCAGGAGGCTGGGAGCCCATGTGGGGGCCATTTACCCAAGCTCTGATTAGTTCAAAGGACTGGAAAACAATCAACCCAAAATGTTCTGATAACGCCAGCGTGATCGAGGCCACATCCGCCTAGTCATCATCCTTCACTGCTGAAATACAAGGCTGTGATTTAAAGTTGTTGGAACATCAGCTTAAGATGCCGAGTGTCTTGGTAACAGTTGCTATGTAAAACACTCTGAGGTGGGATTTACTGTCACAGTTAATAATAGATGAAGGTTTTAGAATTTCTGACACTTTAAATTTTAAGCTGTTTGATTTATAATGTCTCTAAGAAGGAGTGGGGGAGGGGTGGTGGTAAGGAGAATGGGGGGAAAGAGAAAGGAAAAAACAAGAGATGGAATCCAGAGTGATAAACAAGAGCCTGGGCTATCAGGGAAGGGGCTGTTGTGAATTCAGTCCCAGAACATGCTAGCTTGGAAGGAATCTTAGAAGGAATCCAATCTTCTTCATTTTCCAGATGGGTAAACTGAGTCATTGACATCTTATCTGTCCAATAAAGATACTGTGGGGAACCTGTTGTGGAGGACGTATGTGTGAGGGGGGAGGTTGCTATTTCCATGGTTGTCTTGGGTTCTCTTTCTAGTTAATCAACAAGAGATGTGTCAGGACCAAAAAATGAAACTCTCAGGGAGAGTGCATATATAATTATCTATATAGGACGAATATAAAAAAATGGAAGTGAGGTGAATGAATATAAGGAAGTTAGGAAAGAAGACAATGAGAACTGCAGGGGGAGGGACCAGGATGACTTTACTTAGAAGCTGCTGCTTGTTGGAGGAAGTGAGAGATTCTATCCATAGGTCATGAGATAGAGTGGGGGATATTTGGGGTGAGGGACAGGGAGGAATCAGGACTAAGAAAGAAGTTTCAAACCCAGAAGCCTGGAAGAATGATGGGGCCTTGACAGAAATAGACAAATTTGGAAGAGTGGATTTTGGGGGAAAGACATTGAAGTTTGTTTTGAATACATTGAATTTAAACTTTCTCCAGGAAGTCCAGTTTTAAATGTTCAATAGGCAGTGGGTGATGTGAGGGATGAGAGACTAGGGCTAGTATATCTAGATCGGAGTCATCTTCTCAAATATGGTAATAAATGGTTGGAAGCCGATGAGATTGAGAAGAGAGCAGAGAAGGAGAAAAGAGAAGGCTACCCAGCACAAAGCCATGAGGTACTCCCAGGGCAAAGGGATGCGATATGGATGAGGAGCTAGGAAAGAAACTTGGGAGGGAATGATTAGAGAGGAGAATCAGGATAGAACAGTGTCATGACAACTCAGAGAGAAGGGAACAAGGGAAAGGAACAAGCATTTATTTATTAAGCACCTGTCATGTTCCAGACACATCCATTTTACAAATATTATCTCATTTGATAACAGAGAAGAGAGTATCCAGGAGGACAGGAGAATTAAGAATATCAAAAGCAACAAGATGGATGAGGACTAAGGAAGATCCCATTTGGTACTTATGCTTTAATAATTTTGGTGAGATTAGTTTGAGCTGAGTGTTGAGACTGGTAACTAGATTGCAAACTAGATTGCAGGTGAGAGGAAAGGAAGTGGAGACAACATTTCCCAAGACTGAGAAAGGGAAGAGCTATATATATGTTGATAGCCTGAAGGGAAGAAAGAGTTTTGTCAAAAGTTTTTTTCTTTTTTAAAGATAGGGGACATTCCAGCATGGCATGCAATTGGGAAGGAATTGGGAGATAAAGAGAGGCTGGGATTAGAGAGGTAGGGGAGGACTGAGGGAACAATTTGCTAGAGAAAATGGAAGGAGATTGGATCAAGGGGACATATGGAGAGGCTGGCCTTGGCAAGGAGAAGGGCCACCTCATCATCAGAACATAGAGCAAAGGGGTAAGAGTGTGAAGGATGATGTCAAGGGGATTTAAGATGATGAGAAGGGGAAAAAGGAGCTCATGGCAAATGGCCTCAATTTTCTCAGTGAATAAGAGGTCCTTAGCTAAGAAAGTGGGGAGGAGGGGAAAGTGTGGGAGGCTTGAAGAGAGAAGAAAATGTTTGGAATATCTTCTGGGGGGAGTGGATTGGGAATCATTAAGGAGGAGTAAAATGATTGCCTGTGCAATTTGTCTGTAGCCTGTGCAAGTGTATTTCAAGTAGTATCCTGAAATAGAATTGATCGAGGTACCTGGGGGATGGGGGCAGGGCAGCTGTGTTGCAATGATTAGAAGTGCTTGTACAGAAATAAAATATGAATTTGGACTTCCCTTTGGGGTTCCTACAAGTAGTGGTTGTTAGTAACGAGGAAAAAATATCCACTGGAGCCTCCATGGAGAACACAGGGTCAAAAGTGATCAAGAAATAGTTCTGTTTACTTTGATTTAAGCCTCTTTCTGGTTCTGGTAGGGTCCTAACATGGGACTTATTATATAGCCTTTCTACCCAAAATTCCACCAAAGTCATAAAGGCCGGGGCCTGTTCTACAAATAATAATCCATGCATTCTATTAAAATGGCTGGAAAAAGGAAATGGAAGCAAAATTCCCTTTGTCTTCTCTATAGTAGTGAGTAAAAAATCTGAGAGATAAAGTTTCCAGATATTAAAAATCAGTTTTTTGGCTAAACCTAATACTACATATCATGGTACCTCTAACACTTTGGTCATTGGAGTCTCTAAAATACCCATCATCTACTTTCCAAAATCAGAGTTATTACTTCTTAACAATGTCACCTCTGATCCAATTGACATTCAAACCACCGCCCTCTAATCCTGTGATCATTACTGAGACATAACATCCCTTCAACATCAGCTATCACTGCTCCCCACCCCAAATACCCGGCCATCTCTAATCCTACACCAAAACCATAACCTCTCTAATAGCTTGGTCATCATCTGTGCAACAGCACAACCACTGCTCACACAGAGATATAATGGCTACTGCCATTCCTTGAATATCTCTTGTCCCCATGTGGTGTAACACCCAAAATCACAACCATCTCCAACCAAATATGTGACCATGCCCATTCCTTTCCAAAAACATATACAATGGCCATCACTCCAGCATAACCAACATCCCCCAACACCATGGGATTTATCCTTCTAGTGCCAGTCCAGTACTGCTGCTAATAAAACTAATAATAATAACTAAGACCAGGCCAACTGTAAATAGAGATGATAACAATGCAGATTATTTGGGAGAAGTGGTGAACATTCCATCTACAACCCCCTACACATACACCCCAATATTTCCCTCACCAATCCACCATAGTACCTGAAATTTCCACCACTAATATCACTTCTTTGTGTTAAGGCAAGAAGGCTTAAAAGTGCACAAAGGTTACCTGGGCTGGTGGGGGGGTGAGGAGAAAAATTAGTCCATTAGCAGCTATTAGCACCTTAGCAGGAATTCTCTAACAGAGAGCAAGGCTCTGGGAGGGAGGAACATAAATTGAGTAATTAATCAATCAACCATCAAAACTCAGTATAGTGAAAAGAGCAGCAAATATAATCAGAATCTAACCTGGTTTAGAGTCCTGATTCTGACACTTATTTTTCTCATCTACAAAATGGGAAGAATAACACTTTACAGGCTACTTTGTAAAACCTTAAAGTGTCATAAGCACTTACTAAGTATTTACTATTGGCTAAGCACTGAGCCAAGCACCAGAGATATAAAGATATACACGAAAATCGTGATTACAAGGTGTGAGAATCTATAGGAAGAAACACCTCTTACATGTATAAATGTCTACAAAATAGATATACAAAATAAAAACAAGTTAGTTTTGGATGTTAGACACAAACATCTGTAAGATATCACGAAAGGCTTTCTGTAGGCAGCAGTGTTTGGGCTAAAACTAGGAATTCTATAAGGGAAAGGTGAGGAAACAATGCATTCCAGCCATCAGGGCCAGACCTGTGCAAGTGTACAGAGATCAGAGACAGAATGTTGTGTGAGGAGCAGCAACAAGTCCTCTTTGGCTGGACTGTAGAGAGCATGAAAGGAGACATTTTTCATTACTATATATTGTATAGTAAGTATTGTATATTGAGCGCCCACTATATGCAAGGTCCTCTAAGCACAGCACTGGGTACACAGTACCTACATCATAAAGACTGGTTGATGAGTGGTTGCCCATCAATTGGAGAATGGCTGAATAAATTGTGGTATATGAATATTATGGAATATTATTGTTCTGTAAGAAATGACCAACAGGATGATTTCAGAAAGGCCTGGAGAGACTGACATGAACTGATGATGAGTGAAATGAACAGGACCAGGAGATCGTTGTCTACTTCAACATCAATAGTATATGATGATCAATTCTGATAGACATGGCTCTCTTCAATAATGAGAAACCAAATCAATTCCAATAGAGCAGTAATGAACTGAGCCAGCTATACCCAGCGAAAGAACTCTGGGAGATGACTATGAACCACTACATAGAATTTCCAATCCCTCTCTTTTTGTCCGCCTGCATTTTGGATTTCCTTTACAGGCTAATTGTACACTATTTCAAAGTCTGATTTTTTTTTTTGTACAGCAAAACAACTGTTTGGATATGTATACATATATTGTATTTAACTTATACTTTAACATATGTAACATGTATTGGTCAACTTGCCATCTGGGGGGTGGGGGGAAGGAGGGGGAAAAATTAGAACAAAAGGTTTGGCAATTGTCAATGTTGTAAAATTACCCATGCATGTATCTGGTAAATAAAAACTATAATAAAGAAAAATTTTTAAAAAGGCTAGTTGACTGATTCTAGGGGACAAAGAGACATAAAAGACAGTTTCTCTGACCTGGAAGAATTCAAAGTCTAGTTTAGGAAACAGAACAAACATTTATACACAACATTTGACAGAGAGTATATAAGAAATCCCAAACAAGGAGCCCAAATGAGGAATCCTAAAACAGACACTGGTTCTGACCAAGGAAAGATGAGTACACAAAGTCTGGGATCTCTAAGGGGACATGAACTCCCTAATCCCCAAAGAAAACTCTCTTTATGATGCCTTAGCCTCAAACAATTAGCTCTGTGCTATTTAATAATGATGATTAATAACATCAGACATGTATGAGTTTTGTAATTTTTCGAATCATTTTTCCACCTGCTGACTCATTTGTAACTCACTATAGCCTGGCCAGATAGGTCAGATTTAATCATCTTCGTATGAAGAAAGAGGAAACTGAGGCACAGGGAAGATGAATAAATCCCGCTGTGGATGACAGATAACTTTCCCTATGACCTCATGGTCTTGTAACCAGTATAATTTTAATAATAATAATAATTTATATAGCATTTTGGATAGGTAGGTAGCACAGTGAGCAGAACACAGAGTACAGGACTTGGAGTCGGGAAGATTCATCTTTCTGAGTTCAAACCTGGCCTCAGACACTAACTGTGTGACTTGGGCTAGTCACTTAACTCTGTTTGCCTTCGTTTCGTCATCTGTAAAATGAGCAGGAGGAGGAAATGGCAAACTATTCAATATTTTTGCCAAGAAGACACCAAATGGGGTCTCAAAGAGTAGAGGAGTCAGACAAGACTGAAAAGGACTAAACAATAACATATAGCACTTTAAGGTTTATAAAATATTTCATTTTATTTCATCTGACCTTTATGACCACCCTGCAGGCATTACAGGTATGATTCAAAAGAAGGAATATTTGGATTTTGAGTCAGAGGTTCTGAGTATGAGGGTTTGAATCCTGCTATTTAATAACTGTAACTTGTAACTTCAATAAAGTTACTAAGTTTATCCAGGAAACCTTCAGTTTCCTATCTAAGGAAATGAAGAGGTTTGGACGACTAAAGGTACTTCTAGATCTTTGATCCTATGACCTCCATTTTACCAAATGGAAACTGAAACTCATAGATTAAATATAGCTACTGCTAGTAAACAGTAGGAAGCAGAATTCTAATTGGGATCTCTTAATCAATCAAGAAGCTTTTATTAAGCGCCTACTATGTGCCAGGCCCCATGCTAAGTACTTGATTTCAGTTCCAGAAATTGGTGCCTTTCCTACTCCATCCTTTGTGGTTGGAGTAGCTTGATGCCTGAGGCACTGGAGGCTGTGCCCCTCTTTCCCCTCACCTGGTTGGTCCACCTTCTTTCTGTCCAGAATGATGTCTGGATTACCCCATCCTTTCAGGGACCAATATCTAAACCCGAGAACTGTACCTTTCATCTCCCCTGATTCTCGCCCACATGTCAAAATTCAGCATCTCTCCTTTTCTCCCCTTCTGTTCTTTGCTATTCCCAACATAACTATTGTGATACACAAGACTTTTACACTAGCTATGAAATAAATAAAATTCAGTGTGGTGTAGTGGAGAGAGAAGTAGCCTCTGAGCCAAGGCAATCTGAGCCTAAGTCCTACCCCTGACATACTGGCTAGGTGATTCAGCAAGTTACTTAACCCCTCACTGCTCTGGGAAGTTCTAGAATAGAAGTGGCAGAGAAAATGTCTGTCCTGTACTAATAGAGAGGGTCTTCTTCATCTAAGAGTTTCCTATGTTTATATAACAGGTTCAGTTTCAATCCTTTTGGGATATTTAAGAAATTAGTGTTCAAACTTTTAAATGCCTCAGGACAGAGAAGGCTTAGAACATAACCCACATTTTCCTTGTTTCCTTCTATTTGTGGTCAAAACCTAGCTGAGTACTGTATTGCTTTCTTTGGTTCCTTTAAGTTATGAGATATTGGCTACAGGCCCAAGAACAAGTTTATTTTACTCCAAAGACAAATGCTTTGGATGAGCTGAAGGAACCTGAATAGGTTCACTGTCCTTAGAATTCAGACAAAAGGCTCTGAGATCATCTAGTCCAATTTGGTCAATTTAATTCAAAGCAACAAACATTTATTAGCTGTCTACAGTGTGCCAGACACTATGCTGTGTGCCAGGGATATAAAGGCAAGAGTAAGGTGTATGCTTAGTAAATGGTATTCCACCATTACTATAGCAGTAGGAAACTGAGTCCCAGAACGGATAAGTGACAAAGTTGGAACTCCAAGTCAGATCCTCTGATATCAGTCCTGCCCAAGCTGCTCCCTTCTGAGCACCTTCCTCTGATCCCTATAGCCAGAGGGGATCTCTCTTTCTCTTGAATTCTTTATTGACTGCCACATTACTTTTTGGGGGAAAGGTCTAGACCCATTATTTCATAGTTATAAGACTCTCCTGAGATGGGAATTCCCTCTCTTATAGAGATCAGCAACTCTGGAGCACTATGAGGTTCAAACTTGTCCTTAATCATAAAGTCCATATGAGTTCAAGAGAGCATTTGATCTAGGTCTTCCTGCTACCCAAGCTGGCCCTCTTTATCTGCTATGCTGTCTAGACATCTCTTTAGATTATTTGCTTCATCTCTAGAAAGTTATTATGGCAAATTAGGAAGGACACAGGATTTTCCTCATTCTGACTAGGAGTTTTTTGATACCTCATCTCAGTGTTTGTCATTGGTAAGAGAGAGAGATGAGCAAATGTAGTTTCTGGATCATTATGATTAAAAGGAACCATAGAGATCAGCTAGTTCTACTCTTGCATTTTACAGATGGAGAAACTGAAGCTCATAGAGGGAAAGTCACTATTTCAAGTCAGTGGCTAACTCTAGTCCAGCTCTGCCCACTCCACCACAATGCTTCTAATGCTTACACAGACCTCCCTACAGAGTTGTAATGACAATGCTTTGAAAACTCTAAAGCGATGCATAAAATCTAGATATTATTATGTCATTTTTCTAGACTAGACTGTAATCTCCTTGAGGACAGTCCTTTCTTTCTTTTTCTTCCTCTTTTCCCCCTTCCTTCTTTTTTCCTTCGTTCGTTCGTTCGTTCCTTCCTTCCTCCCTCCTTCATCTCCCCCTTCTTTCCTTCCTCCCTCCTTCCTTCCCTCCCTTCCTTCCTTTTTCTATCTCCATCCCTCTAGGACAGAGGGATGCACATAATAGTAGAATCAACAAATGAGGATGTGAATCTTGGCCACTATCCCTTTCTTCTCCTGTAGTTTCAGGATATAATTTCCTTATCAGACCCTTTTGGACCCTTTCTGGGCTGCAGATAGGGAAGCTGGAATCAAATCCCACACACTTACTCTGTAGTCCTGTATAGATCACTTAACCTTTGTAGATCCTAAGAAACCCTCTTCTCTTTGAGATCATAGTCTGACTGAAATTTCTAGTGGAAGGAAGTTACCCACACTGAAAAAAAATCACAGTTCCACAGAGCTGCCTGTCAAGCTGTGATGACTTGGGTTATTCAGAAACCGTTTCTGATCTGGAGAGCAAGAACACTTAAGAGGGGTAGATTTGTGTCTGGAAGCTACTTTGCAGGTTATTTACATGAAAAATTCTTAAGCTTTTTTTGTGTGTGTCATGGACACCTTCAACAATTTGGTGAAACTATGGATCCCTTCTCAGAATAATCTTTTAAAATAATTATTAAAGGAAATATTAAATTCTAATGAGAACTTGGTGAAAATTATATGTATATAAACATTTATGTATGTGTGTGTGTGTGTGTGTGTGTGTGTTTATTTTCCACATCCAAGTTCATTGATCTCCAGAAATCAATTCACAGGTGCCTTGAGAGGGGGACCACTAACTACAGATTAAGAATCCTTGGTGTAGAGTCCAAGGGAACTTTTTTTTTTTTTTTTTTTTTTTTGCCAAGGGCTATTTGGATATTTATAAACATCATTCATGGACCATACAAAATGATCAATTTAAAGAACTCAAGCAGTGGAAAATTGTTGTCTGCAGTTGCTTGAAAAGTCTAAACCTAATGATTTTGCAGGCCTTATTTGGCCTGTAGGTCAGATATTTTCCACCCCTGGTCTAGACTCACCATTTTCTTTACAGAGAAAGAAACTGAGGCTTACAGAGTTTAAATGATTTGTCCAAGTAATAAGTGGCAAAATTGGATTTCAACCCAGATTCTCAGAATTCCACTTTCCCTCTATATCACATTTTTCTATCCTCAGGGCCCCTGGTATAGAAGAAAACCTTAGATCTGTGGCCCTTCCATGGAGATAGCTTATACATGTGTGCTTTTTTGAGAAAAGCATTGACAAGTATTCCTACAAGTCTTCTATGTGCATCCCGGCAACTGTTCTAGGTAGGGGACAGGTCAGGTGAAGAAAGATAGGCTAGCTACCAGTTGATAAAAGGCAGTTAGTTACAAAGCTGAATGGTTCTGTCTCAACATCTAGAGAAAGATGTTTTTTGGTACCAAATGCTGAACTATTACCAGATCACCAATGCTTCTTTTATCCTCCTTCTGCCTGCTGCTGCTGCTGCTGCTGCTGTCCTCCTGAGGTTCTTAATAGGGAGAGGCTGAGCTGGAGCAATTATGAGGCTGGTGGGTGAAGCTAGGCCATGGAAAAGTGCTCCAGGTGACAGATGGAGGGGAAGGAGAAAAGGAAAGGGGCAGAAATGCTGTCTGCATCAAGAGTTATTCCTAGAAAATTACTGTTCCTTCTATAGATGACAAGCCCCTTAGCTTCCTAAAAAGTTCTGTGATCTATTCCTATATTCCTGTCAGGAATTTCCTCATTAATAAAAGGTTCTTCACTCTTTTTTGGTGAGTTGGACTCCTTTAGCAGTCTGGTGAAGTCTATGGGCCTTGTTTCTCTGAATATATTTAAATTCATAAAATAAATACATAGGATTACAAAGGAAAACAATCATATTGAATTACAATTATCCAAATATAAAAAATTTAAAGATCTCAAAATTTTCCACAGGCCTATTAGGGGTTTGTGGTGCTCAGGTTATGAACCTCTGTTTTACATGGTCAGATATGTCATCTCATTTCAGGAATTCTGCCATATGCTCCATAATTCACATAAGAAGATTGCATTCTTGACCTCCACTCACCAGGACCTGCATTCTTAGCAGTCAGAATGTATTGCATTGAGCCACCTGTAATCTCTCCATTAGGATCCCTTATGCTCAGGGGGTACCCTTGAAAGGCATCTGGCTGGAATTAGGGGTACAGTCTGTGGTTAGGATTAAAGCCTGAATCTAGAAGTCAGAACAAAACTAATGGGCCCACATGACCAGCAAACCTAAGATCATAGGCCAGGGTTTTTTTTTTAATTGACTCACAGAACCAGAGTTCCTGCCAACCTCCTATCTTTCTCCTTCTGACTTTTTTTTTAATCTGACCTCAAGCTGCCAAGAGCCCCTCAACCTTTGTGACTACAGACAAAGCTCTTTTTTCCTCTTCTATTCCCATCCCCTAGAAGGAAGTCTGTCTGAGATCACAGCTTAAAGAGAAACCAAAGTAGGTACCTCTCCTGTTGTAATGGAAAGAGTACCAGGCAGAAAATGAGGATTCCTGGGCTGGGAGACTCCTCTGCTCTTCCACTAATAATACCTATCCCTTGCAGATAGTACTATAAAGTTTGCTTTACAAACATGATCACATTTTGTTCTCACAATAGCCCTATTATAGGCATCATCCCCATTTTATAGAGGAGGAAACTAAGGTTCACAGCAGCAAAATGATGTGTCAAATGATAGCTGTTAAGTCAAAAAGATAGCTGGAGTCAAGATGAAAATTTATGGTTTCCCTGATATCAGGTCCAATGTTGATCAGATCAGATCAATGTGATCTTAGTTTAGTGATATTCGTTAGACTCTGGTTCCTTACTAGTTCATAAGTATTGGAGCTTTTAACACAAAGGTAGAAAGTCTTCTCTCACTGGTTCTACTTAGATGCTGTGGGATAAAGCTTATGACTACAATATGGTTTTGGATAGATAAAGCTTATTTAAAAGAAACAAGACAGGTGTGAGTGTAGGAGAATGGTGTTGGGAATAACATTCTATATCAAAAAGGTATCCTGAGCTAATGAAATCTAGGAACCTGAACATGGAAGCCCTCAGGTAAACTCAAAGGTAGGAGAAAAAAACAGAAGGGATTTCACCAGTGACATATACTACAGACCACCTGGGCAGAAAGAAGCAGAGGAATTTGGAAAGCATATCTGAGCCCAGAACAGAGAAAGCATGCTATAGTAGTTATGTGGAAGTTCAATTAACCGGCCATCTGCTGGAGCTCGAGGCCAAAAGCAGAGCAGCTAATAATTTCTTGACTTGTTTTAATGATAATTTCATCCTTCAAAAGAGGAAGGAAACAACAAGGGGAAATTTTACATTAGCTCTGATTTTTACTAACAGAGAGGGGAAGATGGTTGCTGGACTGTGGAGGCTGGTAATCTTTGGGGAAAGAGGCCACTCCACCTAGTCGTTGTGATTTAAAAAAGGAGGAAGCTTCCCTCCTACTTTTCTCAAGAAGCCTTTCCCAATCCAATGTACTCACAGTACCTTTCATCTGTTGATCATCCCAGTTTATCCTGTACATACCTTATTTGTGTATAGTTGATCTTATTTGATTGTGAGATACCTGAGAACAGGTACCATCTTTGGCTATTTTTTTTTTTATCCCCAGTGTTTAGCAAGGTGCCTGGCATATAAGCTGGCTCTTAATAAATGTCTATTGACTGACTGAAATGAACCCTAGATTTTTGAAAAGCAAATTTCAAGGGATTTAGAAGAACAATAAGCAGAATCTCAGGACTGAAAATTATGCTGCAATAAGGGCAGGAAGGAAGAGGAACTCTTAAGAATAAAATACTAAAGACACAAAAGGAAACAATTCCAGTGACAAGGAAAACCAGGAATTGTTTGAAGAGAGACCTATGTGGATGCACAAGGAACTCGCCAATCAGATTAGTTGAAAAACAAAATACACACAAAAGATAAAAGCAAGAACAAGTAATGCAATAAAAGTAAAAGAGCACAACGCAGTCCTGTTAAAATAGTGACAATGCTAAAAGCTCAAAATGGTGAGGATAGTTAAGGACAACCAAAATGGGGTTGTTTGGTTGCCTTTGTTGTTTTATTGAGGAAAAGAAGTTCAGAGATATATGTGGGAAAAAAGAGAAAGGAGTATGCATTTATATAATATCTACTTTGTGTCAGTCACTGTGCTAAGAGTTTGATAAATACCATCTCATTTGATCCTCACAACAACCTTGCAAGGTTATCTCCATTTTACAGTTGAGAAAATGGAGGCAGACTGAAATTAAGTGATTTGTCCAGAGTCACACAGGTAGTAAGTATCTGAGGCTAGATTTGAATCCAGGTCTTCCTAACTCCATGTTCAGGGGTGGATCGGATGATAACTGACAACAGAAAGAAAGCAGAGTTGATCAAAACTGATTTTGCTTCTGTTTTCTCTGCCAAGGAGAATGACCTTTGAATCAGAAATGACAGAACAAAAATAGGTAACTGGGAATTGGTAATCCCAGAGAAATAAAGAGATAGGAAGAGAGTACCTGATTGCCCTTGGTGAAATTTTACATTGGCTCTGATTTTTTACTAACAGAGGAGTCATCTGGCAGAGATGAGCAACACTCTTGGATATTGAAAGAACTGCTAGAATTCATCAGCTTCCATAGGTTAAATGATCATCTCCATGTAGATGATTCCCAGATTTATAAATCTAGCTCTCCTTTTCTTCCTAAGCTCCAGTCCTACTTTACCAAATATCTACTTGGCATTACAAACTAGATGTCCTATAGGTATCTCGTTTCAACATATACTGAACAGAACCCATCTTTATCTTCCAAACCCAACTCTCTTCTACCCTTTCTTCTTTCTGTTAAGAGCACTGCATTATCTATCATTTTTCAAGTCACCCAGTAATAACCTCAGAGTCATTCTTAACTCATCACTCTCCCTCGCTCTATATCTCTCTAGACATAACTAACTAGTCCTCCTTCCACAACATCTCCCACCTCAACTGACTTCTCTCCACTCATTTGGCCATCAGCCTAGCACATTCTAGCACCTTGAATATCCCTTCCTTGGACCTTTGCACTAGTCTTCCAACTGATTTTCCTGCTTCTAGTTTCTCTCCTCTTCAAAGCAATTCCCAAACACAGAGTTGGCAGTGGCAGTCTGAATGTATAAGACTGACCTTGCCATTTCCTAGCTCAACAAAATCCAGTGGCTCTCTAATACCTTAGAATGAAATATAGAGTTCTCTGCCATTTAAAGCCCTTTATAATCTGGTTCCAGCTTCTTTTTCTAGGCGAAATGTACATTATCCCTGCTCATATATTCTCTCCCTAGCCAAACTGGCCCTATTTCCTATTTCATGTATATGACACTTCATCTTCTATCACCATGCTTTTGCAAAGGCATGCCTGGAATATACTCTTTTCTCACCTCTACCTCTTAGAATTCCTAGTTTCCTTCAAAATCATCTTAAATGTCAACTCTTATATAAAGCCTTTTGTGAGCAACATGGCTGCTAATGCCTGCCCCACCAAAACAACTCATCTCTTGTATAGATGCTATGTATACTTATATATGTACATGTTATCTGCTCCATAGAATATAAACTTCTTGAGAAGACTTTCATTTGCCTTTGAGTCTCCACTGACTGGTACATACTAGGTGCTTAATAATGCTCATTGTTTGATTGATGGAATTACAAAAGACAGTCAATAGTGTTTGAAAGATAATAGAAAAGGGAGAGGTACCGCTGAATTGGAAAAAGGCAAATGCTCTAATTTTCCAAAAAGGGAAGAGAATTGAGTCATTAATAAGTTTGAATTCAATCCCTACTAAAGTTCTAGGTCAGATGATTTTAAAATGGTTGATTCACATCTACAAAAGGAAATGGTGATTATAAAAAGTCAGCATATCTTCTTGAAGACCATTTCAAGCCTGTTTAACCACTTTTCACTCTCTGACAGGCTTACTAAACTAATATATCAGGACATTGCCATAGACATAGTTTATCTAGATTTTAACAAAGCTTTAGAGAAAATATTTCATATTGTGGAAAAGATGTAGGAGCGTAGATTAGATGATAGTACAATTAGATGTATGGCTAAACTGCCAGACTCAGAGGGTAGTCGTTAATGGCCCAACGTTGACTTGGTAGGTCTCTCCAATGAAGTACCGCAGGGGCCAATGCTTAGCTATTTAACATTCTCTCCCCCAAAGATTTGGATGATGGCAGAGATAGCATGCTCATCAAGTTTACAGAGGACAGGGAGCTTAGAGGGATAGTTAACAAACCTTGTAACATGGTAAGGCTTAATGGGTTGGAGCCTGAATCTAATAAAGTGAAATTCAATAGTCATATATGTCAAGTCTAACATAGTTTCAAAATATCGAAACCTCTTCAAATTCAGCCTCAGACACTTAACACTATCTGTGTGACCCTAGGCAAGTCACTTAACTCCAAATACCTTGAAAACAAACAAACAAACAAAAAAAAAAAAAAACCCAAAACCTCATAAAAACAGGATAGAGCAAAATTAGTTAAAATGAAATTTGTTTGAAAAAGATCTGTAGGTCTTAGTGGGCTGTAACCTTAATATGAGTGAGCAGTATCATGTGGCAGACAGAAAAGCTAACATGATCTTGGACTGAGAGGTAATGTTTAAGGAAGTGACAGTCCTACACTTAATTCTGTCAGATAGTCTGTGGAATACTATGTTAAGCTTTAGGTGTTTAAGGATAGTTTAAGGATAACCTAGAGAATACCCAGCTTGATTGTCCTTGACCAAGATGATGAGGGCCTTAAATTCATGTCACAAAAGGATTGGCGATAAAGGGCCTGGAGAAGAATGGGTAAAAGATGACCTAGAGAACAGGGATTACACTTGTTCTGTTTGTCCTCAAAAGGAAGAACCAAGAGCAATAGATGAGAGCAATAAAGAGACAAATTTAGGGCTGATCTCAGGGGGAAAAACCTTTCTAATCATTAAAGCCATCCCAAAGTAACAGAAGTGACTCAAGAGATGCTAGGCTCTCTCTTTTCACACTGAGGCCCAACGACAACCAGTTGGGCATGTCCCAGTGAGAATTCCTTGTAGGGATGGGTTGGAAGAGATGGTTGCCGAGTGTCTTCCCACTCTAAAAACCTTTGATCCTGTGGTACTTTATATAGCTGATGGGATGAAAAGGGCCCTGGGCTGGCAAGAACTCATGAACCAGCTCTACCACAGCTAGGAGGGCTAGCTTTCTGAGACTCAGAGTTCTCTTTTGTAACATGGCCATCATGAAGTTTGCCTTGACAACTATTTACAAGGATCTTTTGAGTTAGTGAATGTGAAATGCTTTGAAAAGCATATAAAAGCATTTGCTGGTGTGAGAGATTGTCTAGCAATGAAACAAATGGCATTTTCTGGCTGGATGAAGGGAAGAATTCCTATAACCTGCTTTAGACTTTGAGGGAGTGTGGCAAATAAAATAATGCACCTTCAGGTTTATAAAACAGATCACATCACACATACACACACACAGACACACACGTATTAGGTAGAAACCAGTTCAAAGAATTTGGGATTTGGGGTCAGAGAACTGGTTTTAGCCCCAGCTTTTCTACTTAACTATGTTATCACCTTACACAAGTTTCTGCCTGACTCTGTTTCCTTATCTGTAAAAAAAGGAAAACAGTTAACTACAATACCTAACTCATGGGGTTGCTATAAGGCTCAAATAAGATAATGCATAGAAAATGTTTTGCTAGTTTTAAAACAAATATTTTTATACAGAAATGTTCTAGGATTTCTGCGTATTTGGAGGAGGGGAACTGAGGAAATAAAGCCCCTGCCCTCAAATGGTCCACAGTCTAATTGAAGAGACATGGATCATACAGCAAACAATTAGGGGATGATAAAACGCATTATAAAATTGGTATTAGGCTTGGATATCTTCAGGGATCAAAACTTTAAGGTTTATAGAGGCTTTAATCACAACAACCCTATAAAGTACACAGAGCAAGAATTACTATTCCTCATCTTCCAGAAGAGAAAGCTGAAGCTCAAGAAGTGAAGATCCTCATCCCTGTCTGTTCAGGAACCCCTGACACTAATTCTACCATTCCCTCTTCTATACCACACTGTACCTTTAGCAGTGAAGAGCAAAGGGAGTGGCCAGGCCTATGGGTTGGGATTATTAGAGACAGTTTCATAGATGACTTCATCCCAGGAAGGTAGGCAGAGGCAGGATACATGGATAAGAGATGATAGGGCATATCACTCTGGAGAAGAAAATGGGGGAGAGGGGAGGAGGATATGTAATAAACAGGGAGGAAACTGGCTTGTGTATGGGCTCCATTGGGAAGAAAGGGAGGTAAGGTGACCTTTGCCTCATGCCCATCTGCTGAGTTGACAGCTGGCTGGGGGATTCCCTCCTGTGAACTATCACCTTCACCAGTTTTGGAACTGCCAGGGATCTCTGGAAACAGGACAGCACTCTGGAAAGATCTGTCCTTGGAGAATGGGGGTCAGTGAACAGAGGGTTCTCTTATTCACTGTCAGCTTCAGTCATCTTAGACTGTCATCATTTCCATTTGGGAGAGATCATATCTTAACTTTCTTCATGTCTCCTTCAATGATTAACAAAGCTATGCACAGAGTAGGTGCTTAATAAATGATCAATGTATTGTGTTGCACACCTGTATCAGCTTGCTTACTTTCATGGAGGGATAGGATTTGGAACTCAAAACTTAAAAAAAAAGTTTAAAATTGCTTTCACATGTAATTGGAGAAAAAAATTATCTAAAAAAATTATCAATGCATTGAATGAATCCTTTGGAGGGTCTGGCAAGTCCCCATATCTTTCTGGGAATCCCCAATTCTTCCTGTGCAAAGAGAAACTAGAGGGGTATGGAAGAGACAAGGCTAGGGGGGTACGGAAGAGACAAGGACAGATTCAACCCAGCTGGAAAGGGTTTCCACTATGAGGAAACTCCCAACAAAGTCAGAAAATTATGGTATAGCAAGCAGAATTTCTTTCTGGACCCATACTCGGAAAAGTCAAGTCCTGTTGGTATTTTCAAACTAGGGCTGCCTAATCTTCATTCAAGGCCTTTCCCATACTCAAACAGCCAGGTTTTTAACCTAAGGAATGTGTATTTGTTTTTTTTTTTTTTAAATAGTTTGATAACTATTTCAAATAGTCCTGTGTATTTTAATCCAATAGAGTAATTTTACACATTTTATTTTTATACATTTAAAAATCTTCTGAGAAAGTGTTCATCAAATAGACAAAAGGGTCACAAAAAGGTCACGAGAAAAAAAAAAGATTTAAAACACCTGAGTCAGAAGGAGCTTTATCCTGTACTTCTTTCTATCACTGAAATGTCCCTGTATCTCAGATGGAAAGGGGCAATCAACCAAAGAACAAGGTCCTTTGACATACGGCGTAGGATTAGGGCAGAAAAGGGAGGTTGCTCTGGATCTTTGCTCATGAAGCTCTATCTTCCTGGAATATCCCTTTTCTCTCAGCCAGTCTTCTGAGGTTGGCTCAAGTCTCACCTCCTGCATGAAACCTTCCTTCCTTTATTGAGGCTAATTCTAACTTCCCATCACCCTTTAACACCTTCAATCTCTCCAACCAGCCCAGAACTTACCAGGCCAACTCTAGAGTGTTGGCTGTACTCTTCCTTTCTTCTAGATCTCTACTCCTCAGGGAACCAGTTCAATTCTAGACCATCCTTTCCCTATTCTCTATTTCTTTACTCTGATTTTATTTTCCTTGTTCCTAGACAAATCTTAACATGGATTACTCTCACCATCTTCCTCCCTTGCTCCTAACTCAACATGCTGTTGAATAGAGCTCGAAGAAGTCTCCCCACTATGCTGACTGGTTCCATACAAATTTATTCTCTCTAGTCTCACATGTGCATTTTTACTGATTAATTTTATATCCCATCCCCCCAGAAGCCGGTCCAAACCCCACTTTTTTCCCTCAAGCATCCAACAATAATACTCTCTCACACTTAGATGAACTCCACACCTCATACTTCTATAAAATTGAGACTATTTGTCTCCTCTTCTTATCTGGCAATTTCTCCCCTCCATCTTAGCTCCTTGACATCATACTCCACATTTCCTGTTCTACTCCCTAGCAAAATTAACACTTCCACTTGTACCATGGATTCCATTTATCCCTTTCTCTCCAGAAGATTGAGTCTATCATCACTGACTTTCCCTCTAATCTTAATCTCTTCCTTCTCTATTGGTTCCTTCCCTACTGTCTAGAAAAATGCCCACTCTTCCCCACATTAAAAACCCTCTCACTGAATCCTACCATTTCTACTCTCATCTTATGCCTTTCCTCCCTTTCTCTGCAAAACTCTGGAAAAACCATCTACATTGAGTACCTCTACTGGTTTTTCTCTTGGTCTCAGAAACTCTGCTCTCTAGCTTCTGACCTCATCATTTGGCTGATACTGTCTTCTTCAAAATCACTAACAATTTTTAAATTCCCTAATCCAATGACCGCTTCTCTATCCTCAATCTCCTTGACCTTTTGATACTATTGACTACCCTTTCCTCCTCCCTTTTTTCTCTTTGAGTTTTCATGATGCTGTTTGCTCCCTTCTGTTTCCCTCCTACCCAACTATTCCTTTTCAGATTCCTTTAGTAATTAACCATCCCTGTCATACTACCTGACTGCAGAGGCACCCACAGCTCTGTCTTGGGCTCTCTTTTCTCTTTATACACTTATTTGTGACCTCATTAGCTCTCACGGGTTCAATCACCATTTCTAGGCAGATGACTTCCAGATCTATTACAGAATTTCAAAAAATCTTAGCATTATATTAGGCCTTAATAGCTTAATAATAAGTTTTAATAATTTAATGCTGTACCAAGACTTTTGGAATACCCTGAGTACCTAGCTATAGTCTCTCTCCTGAGATCTAATCTCATGCCCAATGGCCTAGAAGATATTTCCGACTGAATGTCCTGTAGGCATCTCAGAATTAACATGTGCAAATCTGAACTCACTTTCACCCAAAACTCTTCTAAATTTCCCTGTTTACTTCAAATGAACCGTCACCTATATTAGATCCTCCAATATCATCCTTGACTTGTTATTCTCATACACCCTATATATTCAATCACTTGCCAAATCTTGACACTTCTAATCTGAACAAGATCTCTCTACTATGTCCCCTTATTTCTACTCACCCTCCATGCTTCCTCATCCATTTCTCTCATGCCCTGTTTGGTATCTCTACCACAAGTTTCCCTTCACTCTAATCAACCCTCCCTACAGTTACTAGGGTAGAAATTTAAAAGTGCAGGCTTGATCATGTCAACAAATTGCAGACGCTCCCCCGATGCCTTGAGGTTCCATTAGGAACAACAGCACCCTTCTGGCCTTTCCAGTCTTTTAAAACATTTCTTTCCTTGGACTTTGTGATTCAGCTAAACTAGACAAGTTGGTGTTTCAGCACAAGACACTAGATCTCCCACCTCCATGCCTTTGCTTCTCACCCTTAGAATATAATGCCTACTGACTTCCATCTCTTAACATCTGATTTCCCATTTAAATTTTAAAAATTTTTTATTTTCTTCCCAATTTCCTTTAAGACTCAGCTCAAGTCCCTCCTTTTGTCTTTCCCAGAAACTTTTCTGATCCTTCCCTCATACTAGTCTCTCTATCCCATATCCACCTTGTGTTTATTTTTTAAGTGAACTATGTATATATTTATATTTATACATGCTGTCTCCTCTACTTAAATAGGAGCTCCTTGAAGGACTAGTTGACTTTTTCCCTTTGATCTCCATTGTCTCAAACACAGTAAACAATTAATAAGCACAGGCGGACTGAGATGTTGTCAATCCCATTGCTGTCAGGACACAAGTCGCACTAGCCGCACTTCACGAACCACTTGTAAGTCCCACCTCCTTCGGGAAGCCCTCCTTTCCTTTCCAAGCCACACTGTAAAATACAGACAAGGCCTGAGTCTTGGATTGCTTCTCCTCCCTGCCCCCCCCCCCCCCCCCCCCACGATCCAGCCCAGTTGCACAAAGCTGGCACTCAAGAAACACTCACTGATTGGAGATGAAGAGCCAAGCTCTCCCTTTCAGGGGGACCCTGAGACGGGAAGGGAGTGTGAGGGCCAGGCTCTCGGAGCGCTGACATGGGCATGGGGACAAGTACATGTGTGGGCTTGCATCCTCGCATACAGGGTGCGTGCACGCTCCTGAGGTACACACTGTGTGGTACACGCATGCTACTGAGCCAAGCACTGATACAGGGAGGAGGGATGCATTCTCTCGTTGGTGGTCCACAGACTTCGAGCCTTGCCCCCTGCAGTCCTCGGCCGGTTCCCACCCCCACAGGGAGGGGGGGCGGCAGGCTCGGAAAACATCAGGGGAGCAGGGGGTCCGACTGGCTGAGACCTGGAGCCGGACGGCCGTACCCGGCCGAGCCACACCCCAAACTGTTTTTGTCCCGGGGAAAATTTTCCTAGTGGTGCTTCTGTTGTGGTAGGAAGGTAGATAATAAGCAGAAACCCCGCATTCGGGCTTCCTCGTCACGTGGTGCCTCTCAGCCGGGAGGGATGGGGAAATGATGGCCAGAGGCCCCTCCAAAATCGCCCCCCACCCCGCCAGCTCCGCCGAGAACTCCAGAAGGCTGCCGTTCCTCCTCCCTTTCTCTACCCCCCTCCCCACCCTGAGAACGTGTCATTAGGGCCTCCTCGGCTCCCAGGGCAGTGGCAATGAATGCGGGAACATACCTCCTCGCCTCAGATGGGCGTTTGCTCTTCCCCTCCTCGGCTGTGATTGATTAAAGGATCAGGGACATCTGAGAGCCTGGCCGTGGCGGGAGCCGCCACTGCGACTCCCTTTGGACTTGAAGAGCTTCCTTGCCTGCTGCTTGCCGCTGCCGTGGGCTGTCAGGCAGCTTTTAATCAAGGTTTGCTTATATCTGCAAAGGCCTTTCCCACAGGGAGGGAGAGAGGGGGAAAAAAGGTGGGGGAGGGGAGGGGGAGGCAGGGGAGAGGAAGGAGGAGGAAAGGAGGAGAGGGGGAGAATGCATTAATATTTCAGCTACCCTCGGTGCTTATCTCTTCCCCTCCTCCCTCCCTGCTGCCCACCCCTGCTCCTTCATAGGGAGAGGGTCACCACTGGGGAGGAATGGGATGAAGGGCAGAGCGCTGGGTCACAAGGCCTCCCCACCCCCACCGTGCCAGCGCCCATCTTCCAAGTTTCCAGCTGGGAAGGCAAAGGAGAGATTATCCAGCCAGGACAGTGAGCAGATGGCAGCTAATTCATCTCAATAAGCATTTATTAAATACCTACTAAGTGCCAGGCACAGTGCTAGTACCTGCCCTCAAGGAGACCAAATTCTACGGAGTCACCCTTAAAACTGAGAGGGATTTGTCCACCCAAGGACCACTGGGACTAAAAAAGGCTTAGGGGAACGAGGGGGGTGTGAGGAAGAGAATGCTTGCGTATTGCTGATTTCCGAAGGGGGCAATCCGTGCCAAAAACAGCGTGGTCAGCAGGGAGAGAACTGGGATGCTAAGGGAAGAATGGATGAAGGAAATACTAGCATTCATCTTTTCCCTCAACATTAGCTCTAGCATCCTCTGCACCTCCCATGGCATTGGTCCCAGACAGGAGAAAGTAAAGGCAGAGGGGGGAGGAAGCTACATGTAAGTCAGGGTCAGAGGAGGAAAGAAGGGCTGAGAAAAATAGAGACTAGAGGTAGAGAAGGCATGTTTAGAAGAAAAAGGGGAGTCTGGAGATAGCCTGGTTAAATAATCCTGGTTATGGAAGCTGAGCGTATAGCTAGGTACCACAATCCCTCCTTTTCTCCCCGGCCTGACCCTCTCCGCTCCAGCCAGGCCCCCAGAGGTGATGGGATGGAGTGTAGGGGACAGAATGGTGGACTTGTAGCTGAGGACATATAGGTTTGAATCTCAGTTCAGAACCTCAACAAGTAATATAATTTCCCTGAACCTCAATTTCTCATTTGTACAATCAGAATAGTAAAGTATCCATCTCACGTGTTTGTGAGAATCACTTTGCCCTATATAAATATAAGCTGTTATTATTGTGCCATATTTATTCCCATCTCCACCCTTGCTCCCTTCCAAAGCTTTTTCCTTCAAACTATACTACAACTCTAAATCTCTTCGATCATTCAGGGTCTGGCTTCAGTCCCCATCTTGTGTGCCGCCTTCCCAAGGCACTCTGACCCACACAAATATTTTCTTCCTCTGATTTGTATAGACCTGTCCTAGTCTTGTCTCTCCTGCTAGGATGAATCCCTCTAAAATCAGGGAATGTCTCTAAGCCCAAAGCTCCTTTAACCTTCCCTAATTTTTCTGGAGAGCCCTACTTTTCTTCCAGTCTCACAGATTCACAATGTAGAATCATCCTTCACTCTCCCCTCTCACTCACCCTCCAAATCCAATCACTTGCCAATTTTTGTCTATTATACCTCCTCCACATCTCTCATGTCTGTCCTTTTCTCTCTCCTTGGATCACAACCACTCCTGTTCAGGACCTAATCATTTCTTGTCTGGACTACTGCAACACTGTCCTAATTGGTCTTCCTAGCTCCGTTCTCTTTCCCCTTTCCAAACCAAATTCCACAAAGATGCAAGTTGTGTTTCTCCCCTGCTCAAGCTTCAGTAGTTCTCCATAGTCATTAGGATAAAATTCTAACTCCTCTGGTTTTTAAAACCCTTCACAATCTGGCTTCAGATTATCTTTCCAGGCTTACTTGCCCATTATTCCTTTTCGCGAGCTCTACTCTCTAGACAAACTGGCTGACTTACTGCTCCCCATACCTGACATTCGATCTCCCAATCCCCCTTTTTGTACTCATGCTTGGAATGCTTTTTCTCCTTATCTCTTTCTTTTGGAACCCTGTGTCTGCCTTCAAGGCTCAAGTAACAAACACCTTCTTCGAGAGGTCTTTTCCTGACTTTCCCAGTCTTTAGTGCCCTGAAATGAGATCACTTTGCATATGTTTTGTACACATTCTTTATTTTCTTAGCTGTAAACCTGGCATTCCCCACCCCCACCCCAAGCGAACATTTGCTTTTTGATGGCAGGGATTGGTTAAGTTTTTGTATTTTATGTCCTAGCAGCTAGCACAATTCTTGGCACAAAGTAGCAGCTCAATAAATATATGTTAAAGATACAGAGACCTTCAATACAGACGTTGTACTAGATCCATTCATTGTTCATTCATTCCTGCCCATGCCAGAGTGCCAGTGTAGATGCTGTGAGAGATACAGAGAAGACATTGGACTGTTCTTAAGCAATTCATAATTTAATATAGAAAGGTATACTTTAACCTATACAATATAAGGTAGTTTGCTGTAACTGCCAGGGACATAATACAAACCTAAGTTTGGGGGCATTCAAAGAAGGGAGATATCATATCTATTTGAAGAAAACAATAGGAATCACAGATCAAGGAAAGTATTGTGGAAGAGGTAGCATCTGAGCTGAAAAAAAGGAAATCCAAGAAATTTAATCAGGGTAGGATCTGTAACAGGAAGTGCTAGGGGATTTTTCAGTCCCTTCTCCCTGAAGGAGACCCCAGTTAGGACACAAGCAAGGATAAGGTCTGGTGCCATTCCCCCTTCTTTTTCAAAATATACAAATAGTCTACTGAATTTGGGATAAGAATACCTAGATTTGAATCCTTTCACTTACACTTACACTAAGCTCTTTCACTTACTATTTGGCCAAAGTAAATTCATCTTTAAGATCATATAGTTGGTGCTGGGAAAATTGGAAACTAATATGGCAAAAATTAATGTGGCTTTGACCCACATCTAACACCATATACCAAGATAAGGTTGACATAAAGAATGATATTATAAACAAATTTGAAGAACATAGGATAGTTTACTTCTCAGATTTGTGGAGGAGGAAGAAATTTGTGACCAAAGAACTGGAGATCATTATTGATCACAAAATAGATAATTTTGATTATATTAAGTTAAAAAGTTTTTCTACAAACAAAATTAATGCAGACAAGATTAGGAGAGAAGCAATAAACTGGGAAAATATTTTTACAGTCAAAGGTTCTGATAAAGGCCCATTTCTAAAGTATATAGAGAATTAACTCAAATTTATAAGAATTCAAGCCAATCTCCAATTGATAAATGGTCAAAGGATATGAACAGATAGTTTTCAGATGAAGAAATTGTAACTATTTCTAGTCATATGAAAAGGTGCCCCAAATCACTATTGATCAGAGAAATGCAAATTAAGACAACTCTAAGATACCACTACACATCTCTCAGATTGGCTAAGATGACAGGAAAAGGTAATGATGAATGTTGCAGGGGACGTGGGAAAACTGAGACACTAATATATTGTTGGT
Source organism: Sminthopsis crassicaudata (assembly GCF_048593235.1). NCBI lineage: Eukaryota > Metazoa > Chordata > Mammalia > Dasyuromorphia > Dasyuridae > Sminthopsis > Sminthopsis crassicaudata. The sequence continues at coordinate 510,358,293 of NC_133617.1, forward strand.
GGAGTTGTGAATGGATCCAACTATTCTGGAGAGCAATTTGGAATTATGCTCAAAAAGTTATCAAACTGTGCATACACTTTTTTTTTTTAGAATTTTTTTTCACAGTATATATGCATGAGTAATTTTTTTTTATAATACTATCCCTTGTATTCATTTTTCCAAATTATCCCCCCCTCCCTCCTTTCCCTCCCCCCGATGACAGGCAATCCCATACATTTTACATGTGTTATAATATAACCTAGATACAATATATGTGTGTAAATACCATTTTCTTGTTGCACATTAAGTATTAGATTCCGAAGGTATAAGTAACCTGGGTAGATAGACAGTAGTGCTAACAATTTACATTCACTTCCCAGTGTTCCTTCTCTGGGTGTAGTTGTTTCTGTCCATCATTGATCAACTGGAAGTGGGTTGGATCTTCTTTATGTTGGAGATATCCACTTCCATCAGAATACATCTTCATACAATATTGAAGTGTACAGAGATCTTCTGGTTCTGCTCATTTCACTCAGCATCAGTTGATGTAAGTCTCTCCAAGCCTCTCTGTATTCCTCCTGCTGGTCATTTCTTACAGAGCAATAATATTCCATAACCTTCATATACCACAATTTACCCAACCATTCTCCAATTGATGGACATCCATTCATCTTCCAGTTTCTAGCTACAACAAAAAGAGCTGCCACAAACATTTTGCTGTGCATACCCTTTGATCCAGCAGGGCTACTACTAGGCTTATATCCCAAAGAGATATTAAAGGACAGAAAGAGACCTACATGTATAAAAATGTTTGTGGCAGCCCTCTTTGTAGTGGCTAGAAACTGGAAACTAAATGGATGCCCATAAGATGGAGAATGGCTGAATAAGTTATGCAATATGAATGTTATAGAATATTATTGTTCTGTAAGAAATGACCAGCAGGATGATTTCAGAAAGGCCTGGAGAGACTTACATGAACTGATGCTGAGTGAAATGAGCAGAACCAGGAGATCATTGTACGCAGCAACAATAAGACTATATGATCAATTCTGATGGACATGGCTCTCTTCAATAATTAGATGATACAGACCAGGTCCAGTTTTTCAGTGATGAAGAGAGCCATCTACACCCAGAGAGAGAGCTGTGGGAACAGAGTATGACTAACAACATAGCATTTTCACGCTTGCATTTTGTATTCCTTATCAGGAGGGAAAATTTGCTTCTTGTGCAGCAAGATAACTGTATAAATATGTATATATATATGATTTGACATATATTTTAATATATTTAATAACCTGCCATCTAGGGGAGGGGATGGAGGGAAGGAGGGAAAAAGTTGGAACAGAAAATTTTGCAAGGGTCAGTGTTGAAAAATTATCCATGAATATGTTTTGTAAATAAAATTTAATTTTTAAAAGATCATGTAGTTGGAAAAAATGACTTATGAATGTAATCTATAATGTTGGTAGCAACATATATATATCCTGTCATCCACCTGAAGAGAGAGGCCTAGGGGTAGAATGAGACTAAGCATTTATATAGCACCTACTATGTGACAGATACAGTACTAAGTGCTTTTTAACTAATCTTATTTTATTTAAACCTCAATATAGCCCTAAAATATAGTGCTATCGTTATCCACATTTAACAGTAATGAAAACTGAGGCAGGCAGGATTAAGTGACTTGCTTGGGATCACACAATTAGTGTCTGGTGCTGAATTTGAATTCTGGTCTTCCCAGCTCCAGGTTCAGTGCTCTATCCAGTAGGTCCCTTGGGTCAAGGGGGTGTTATTTTCCTAGGATTCTGCAATTTTTGCTTGGGACCTGTTCTAGTCTTGCCTCACAATAGAACCACTTTTAATTGTCCCAGTGCATTTCAGCCTTTGGACAAATTATGGGGCAGGCAGATGGGAGCCTTGGCATGGTGTCAGTTTTCATTCAGCAATCCACAAGTTTACCTTCACACTGTACATCATCCCCCCGCCCCCCTCCCCATACACACATCTAAGTGCTCAGGGCCCTCAAGTAGTCCAGGGATTTTATGAAGGTGCACAATGGGATAATGGCCTCTTTTCCACATCTTTTCTATCCCCACTTCTCTGGAAAAAAAAACAAACAACCCAATAAAAATAATCCCTCCATCCTGAATTCCATCTTTTCAAAGATGCTGCACTCTACTAGGGGCTGATTTGATGAGCTAAGAAAGGCAGAATAGGGGTTAGGAACTCTAGACTCTATAGTTCTACCACTAATGTGCTATGGGCCCATGGGATGAATTCTCTTTTTCCTGGAAAAACCTCAGCGTTTCCTTTATAAAACGAAAGGGTTAAATTAGATATTTCTAAACTCTTATCAGGTTTGAAGTTCTGTTGTTCTAATTCAAGTAAAGGGCCAGCTAGTGATAGAAGGCATGATAGAAAACGTTTATATTTTAACAGAGGCCTCAGATGCTTTAACCAAAGGAGCAACTACATCAGACTGGTACAATGGCTATCTTTGGCCCAAGGTCTTTCATAATCATGTACGTGGTCACTAACTACACTGTACTTAATGCTAGTTTTCCCTAAACACATTAAAAAATTCATCCCGAAAAGTCTGTGAAGTAGGCAGCAGCAGAAACCTGGGTTTCTGGGCCCAAGATACCTTGTTACTACCACTGACGCCTACTCTTTCATTTCTGAACAGCTGGGCAGGGCAATGTTTTGCCACTCAAACCTCTCTTCTTCTTCCCTTGTCTGGATTGAGAATCAGTGGTTATGGGTTCGAATATTTGCTCTGACATTCACTATTGGGCAACAATTTCATCTATAAAAATGACTGGATTGGACTAGAAGGCTGTTAAGAGATCTTCTGACTTTAATCTGTGAGCCTTTGAGATGAATTTGGTTTGTAAGAGTTTGCTTTTGGTGTTTCCCAACAGCCCTGGAGATAATTCCAGAGGCCCCAGGCTGGTGATTAACCAGGACTGTAAGTCAATGATAGTTGGCTCTCTGCTCCCTTAGGATAGTGGCTGGTTTTGGTCTGTGCCAAGCAGGCTATGGACACCCATTCATTTGTTCTTTCATTCATTCAACAAACATTTGCTAAACACCCACCACCTACTGGGCCTATGAAAAACTCTGTGCTTGGCACTGGAGAGTACACAGATAAGATAACAAACACACAATACAAAAACCTGCAGTAGTCAGAAAGCACAAACTAAGTGGAAATTAACTGAAGGGAGTAAGTAGCAAACACTATTTGGATAAAACTGGGACAGTTCAGCAATTCAAGAAACATTCATTTAAGGCCTATGGCGTAAACAGGCACAGAGCTTACAGTTGAAAATGATAAGAGAACTATAATAACAGTATTGATAATTTACCTGGTAAGGATATTAGGAAGATACAAAACAAAGTGCTCTGTAAGTGTGTGTGTATGTGTACAATGAATCAGGGAAGGCTTCTTGGAAGAAGGGGCAATCAAGTTGGTCTTTAAATGGATAGGAATATAGTAGGTGAAGAAGAGGAAGTTACCTCAGGCATAGGAAACTAGAGTGAGGGCCAGAAAGCTCAGATCATATTCAGGGGTTGGAGTATAGATCAGGGAAGGTATCTGAGCTGAACCTTAAAGAATAAGTAAGGTTTTGTAAGTAAGGGGGAAGCTTTACAGTTAGAGTCAGTAAAGCATCAGGTAGGTTGGAGGGGATGGCTTCTGGCCTGCTTAGTAACTATGAATAGAAATGTGAGATAACAGTTAACAAGGTAAGAAGGAATTAGACTATAATAATAATAACTAACATTTGTATAGCCATTGAAGGTGTACAAAATTTTTACCTCTTCCTTAGTCTTCACAACAATCCTGTGAGGTAGATGCTATTATTATCCTCATCTTACACTTGATGTAAAACTGAGCTTGAGAATAATCAAGTGATTTGAACTCAGGTCTCCCGGATTTCAAATCTAATGGCCTATCTGCTAAACTACTTGGCTAAGATGGCCATGTTTTAAATGCAAAACCGAATCTAGATTATACCCAGTAGGTGATGGGGAAGGAATTGTTTCGAAAAAGCCAGGAATGGTTGTTGTTGGGCTTTTTTGTATTTATTTTGGGAGGGGAGGAGATACAGCAGGAAGGCAATACTGTCAACTCTCTTCAGTAAGGAAGATTAATCTGGCAGCAACATGAGAGATAGTTTTGAGATCAGAAGACCAGTTAGGCAAATATAATAGTAGTCTGATAGAAGGGGATAAATGTCTTGAACCAAGGTATTGTCAGAGGACTGGACAAAAGGGGATAGATATGAGAAACATAAAGAGAGTGAGATAAAAAATGATCAACCCACAATGATGATTGTACCCTAACTTCAGAACTAGTAGGGAACAAAAGGTAAGCACAAGATCATGGAGCTGTGCTTCAGGGAGCCATCTTTTTTTTTTCCCTTCTCTCTCCAACTCCAAGGGAGGCTGTATTTTTCCCTTCCTTCCTATAATAAGCATTTAATAACTTTTTATTTTGTACTCGGTTCTGTGGAATGCAAGTACAAAAATGAAACACTTCCTGCCTTCAAGGAGCTTACATTCAATCGGGTAGAGAGAGTACATGTACAGATAAATAAAAAAAAAGAAAGAATAGGAATAAAGACTCCTGTGATTTTACTGGTAGAGAGAATTCTTCAATAAGGAACATGCCCCTGCCAGTACAGGCTGGAACTTTATAGAATTTTATTTGCACAGCTCTCCATCACTTAAATCCAATTCACTTGTCTATCATGACATCACTTTACTGATGTCATGGTCTTCTTTAAGAATGAAGGACAAACAAGAAGTTAGAGTCAGGACTTGTATAAAAGCCTTTTTAGGCAGCCAAGTAGCTCAGCAGATAGATCAGTAGATCTAGAAGAAGAAAGACTCCAGCTCATAATACTTCCTAATACACTTACTAGCTCTTACCCAGGACATGTCACTTAACTCTTGTCTGCCTCAGTTTTCTCATCTCTAAAAATGGGATTGATGATAATATCTACCTCCCAGGGTTGGCATGAGGATAAAATATTTTTAAAGTGCTTTGCTAACCTTAAAGTGATATATATATATATATATACATATATATATCACTTTATATATATATATATACATATATATATATATATATATATATATATATATATATATATATATATATATATAAATTATTATTATCATTTCATGATTCAGAGACCAGGTACCTTAATTGTGCCACAAAATTACATCTCACATAAATACAAAAAAAAAATTTGTTGTTTGTTTTTGGAGAGACTCAGGCAAAAGATCTTTTGTAAAAAGTGGCACTTGAGCTGGATATAAACATAGCCACTTATGCTTGTAGAGATCTAGTGACAATGAAGGGAGAGGAGGGAAAGGATTCTGGGAAGCAGGACTCTGGGACTTCCTTTGGTCATGATTGGGGTAGTTTCTGGTTAACTAGTCTCCAGGACCATTGGGCCTTATCTAAAAACAGTAGTAAATTAATTGGGAAATAGCTGAACATATTGTGGTAAATGATTGTAATGGAATTCTATTGTGCTATAACAAATGATGAATAGGATGGTTTCAGAAAAACCTGATAAGATTTATATAAACTGATGATTTATACGAAGTGAGAAGAACCAGAATATCGTACTCAGTAACAGCAAAACTTAATGATGATCAACTGTGAATGACTTAGCTATTCTTGGCAATACAGTATTCCAAAACAATCCCAAATAATTTAGAATCAAAATGCTCTCTATCTCCAGAAAGAGAATTGATGGAGTCTGAGTTCAGATCAAAACATAATTTTTTTTTTTCATTTACTTTCTTTTTCTTTCCTTCTTTGGCAACATGACAAATATGGAAATAAACACACATACAAAAATAAAATAAATACAGTGGTAACTAGTTCAACTTTGAAGGCACAAGTCTCCAAACATGAGCCTCACTGAGGGCAGGGAAGATTCTAAGGAGGAATAGTGCCTACAGTGAAGTAAGTTTAGAGAGCCTTTTAGCTTTGCAGCTAAAAAATGTGGCAATCACTGGCCTGCCTTAGGCCATTAAATTCCACAGTTGGAGAGGCATTCCTTTGAGTTAAAGTTAAATATCCCTCTTAAAATACTGGGACCCTATTTTAAGTCATTATGAGTCATTAACACCTTAGAGGGGATTAGTTGACAAAAATCTGCTTTAGATGGTAGGTGAGGGTGTGGGGATGGATTGAGCAAATTTGCATAGCAGAGAAGGAAGGGGGAAAGGTCCTGAATATAAAGAGAGATTATAAAGTCTACATCTCGGGGCAAAGATGTGGAAAGAAAAAATAGGTAGGTGGTTGGGTACCTTCTTTGTGAATTAAAAGCATGAGAGAGTTGTTTAGAACCCTCAAAATTAAGGGACTTGCCCAGGCTAACACAATCAGTAGTCATTTAAATTTTGAACTAAGGTTTCCCTGACTCAAAGGTCAATTGTATTGTCTATCGACAGTTCTTAAAGTGTTACTTTCTAGGGATTCCTGGGGCTAAGGTTAAAATTATTTTCATAATATTACAAAGATGTTTTAATTTCAAATTATGAAACTATCAATAGATATTTGAGGATCCTCAATAATTTTTAAGAATATAGAGGGGTTTTGAGATGAAAAAATCTTGAGAACCACTGTACTAGATCATTGTTTCTCTTTTGGAATGAAATGTAAGCTTTCTGACAACAGGGACTATGTCTCCTTCCTGCACACCCTCCTTCCTCACCCAAGCACCTGGATTGGACTGAGCACATTAGAGAATATAGAAGGGATATCCTTTTGCTTGAGGATATAAGGTAGGGAAAGTGAAAGGGTAAGCTAAACTGAACTGAACAGGCATCACCTCTAAATCTATGGGTTCAGGGAACTTCTCCTAATGTCTTAGCTGGTTCAGTCAAAGCAGATCTGTCCCCAGCAAGACTCCCCTCTCTGATTTTCTTCCTTGACTTTTGCCAGAATTACCTGGGAAGCTGATCCCACCCTATCTCCAGTTTTAAAAAAGAACTCCAGTAAATGTCTTATAGAATGATTGCTTTGCTTATTCCCAAGCAGAGCCTTGGAATAAGGCATTTGTAAATTCCAGATTAAGCTCGGTTCCTATGTGTCCAACTGAGGCCTTAGGCCTTGTATCTCACACAAGTTGATTTAACACAAAATGGATTCCTCTCTGCTATATAAAACAGAATTTTCTGGTATTAAAAACACATGCAATTATAGGAAATCACATGAAAAAATGATTTGTTGTGGTGCATCTTCTATGTCAGAGTTCTGGGATGTAGGCAGTTTTTCAGGAGGGAGAGTTATCTTCTGAATACTACAGTACTAGCCTTATCATCAAACTTCAGGCATCTCAGATTCTGGCTTCTACTTGGGTTTAACTCTTAGAAAACTGATCTCTTTTACTACTCTGCCTTCACCCCTTGTTAGGACATTCTATAAACCGAGCCTTGAGAGAGAACCTATAGTGGTTCCCCATTGCTCACCACAAAGTTGGCCAAAACTGGTCTGCCAAAGATGGTATGTGAGGTGGTTAATATGCTACCACGAATGAATGACTGGTTCCCTCTTTGACTTCTAATTTGCCAAAAAGGGGGGGGGGAAGCCCCAATATAACAACAACAACAACAATAACAACAATGATTCATATGGAGCTTAAAAGTTTACAAAGTGTTTTGCATATATTAGCTCATCCATTCCTTATAACAACCTGGTGAAGCAGATGCTTGAAGTATTATTATCCCCCATTTTACAGTTGAGATTCTGGAAAGCAAAGCCTATGGTTACACAATAACCATATTAGTATCAGAAGGAGGCTTTGGATACAGGTTTCTCCAACTCCAAATAAGTCCAATACTTCTTCCATTTTTGAAAACCTATGATTTTTCAAAAAGGTGCTAATTGCTGGCTGAATCAAGGCTAAAGGTTTCTACCTAGTTTGCAAAGTTGCCTATAAACTAACTGCCCCACCTGACCTATCCAATCCCCTTCTGCCTAACACCTGCCTACCACTCTCAACAAGTTGTCCCCTGTAATTGTGTCCTCATTCCCCTCTTCTTTTCCTTTATTCTTACTGTATCCCACCCCCTAAAAGGTCCCTGGATCCTTCAGGGCCCAACTCAATACCCAAATTCTCCAATAAGCTCTCCTAGACCAGCCCACAGTAACCTCTCCCTTCTCTGAATTCCCACAAAGTACCAGACAATTTTTTTTTTTTACCAAACAATCTCACATTTAGAAATCACCTCAGAAGAATGGTAGAGCCATATGAGATCCTAGAGATCACCCAATACAAAAGGCCCAGAGATGTTATGAGACTCGCCATTATCACACAACAAGTCAGTAATAGGATCCAGACAAGGTTTTAGTTCTTCTGCTCGTAGTTCTTTCTATGCACATGGAAAGCTCTCCTTAATTGTTCCATGTATGTGTGTATGTGTGTATGTGGTCTCATTTCCCCAAACCAGCCTCTTCTTCCTATGCCGCCTTCTCCTCAGTCCGGTACCTGGTCTAGGCCTCTACTCTCTCTCCCAGTAGTCTATGGGATCCTGAGGAACTGACCAGGCTGGCCAGCTCCTAAGGCCATGGTTCATTCTGTATTCTACTCACTAGCCCATGGTCCATCACCATCCCTAGAAGTGCTGCCATGAGTATTATCATCTGTAGCCAAACAATTATCCTTTTAATTGTGGACCTCAAGAAGACAAGTATATATGTATATGTACATATACATACATATTTATATACTCCAGTATATATATCAGGTAATCATCCTCCCGAGGCCTCCATTTTCCCCTGTATAACATGAAGGAGTGGATTCACAGGCAGTAAGTAGTTAGAAAATGCAATGAAGTAAAGAGGGCATGTTTGGTCACCCCAGCAACAGAGGAAGTGCTTTTCTTCCCTGAAAGAGGAGCTATAGAGGTATGACTGAGTAACTATAGCTCACCAGTCAAAAGTATGCACAGCAGTCACTTTAAGAGAGACTAGGAATCCAAGTCCTTACCTTATTGGGGGCTCTTATGGGGCTCTCAAGTCTCACTCTGGCTTTGTTTCTCTGGACCTCAGTATCCTCATCTGCTAAAGGAGGGAGCAGGACTAGATGGCCTCAGGGTCCCTCCCAGATTCATATGCCCATCTCTCCAGCTTACTGACTTACAAGAAGTTAATGAGAATGGCAGCAGGGCCCTCTGCAGATTGGAAATGCCACCTCATAAACAACTATCAGCCTCACAGCTTTTAATTCTGCAGGCTCCCAGATGGACATCTCCATCCCCCCTGCCTGCTGCTGCTTTCATTCCAGATGAAGCCTCTGGTCCCCATAAGTGTCCCAAATGTTCATACCCTCCATTTTTTCCCTAGTCAGCTTACTCCAAAGCAAGCCATCCAGCCTAGCCCTCCTACCACTGTGACAGCCTCCTTGCCTTCTCTGTCCTTGCCTTCTCAGCTTCCTCCACTGTGCCTGATGCTGACAGCTGGCAAATCCCTGGACTCAGGTAGCTGGATGCCTGAGAACAAGGAGGCACCACTGTGCTGTCACAGTCAGAGAAAAATATGTCAACATCTATGAGGCTCCCCCGTCTCTGGCACTCCCTTTCCTGGTCTCTTCCTGCTGGCCCAGCACCTACCTACTGCACCAAGGCACACCCACAAAAGATTGACTCTCCTGTGTCTTTTGAGTTGAAGGGAGAAAACTATAAGAATAGGAGGGCCCAACGGTCCCTCCCATGCTCCCCTCCCAGCCTCCTTGATCCCTAGGAAATTTAACCCTTTGCTTTTGTATGACAAAGCTGACTCAGGGTTCCAAGTTGGGAGCCTTCCTGTTTTGAATATTCTGGGATGGTCCAATTAATCAGCATACCTGTATCTAAGTACCTAGCCTTTTTTCAGCCCTGTACCAGTTACTGTGGCATCTACAAAGGATATTATCTTTGTCTCACATTTGTCTTCCGTTCTTCTCCTACCTACAACCTTTAGTCCAGGCAAACTGATCTTCCCACTGTCTCCAGAATCTAACTCATTCGTTTCCATCTCCACATTTGCTCAAGTATTTTCTCACGCTGTTCTTCTCACACCTATTCTGCCATTCCCCTCCCCACTTAATTCCCACTCATCCTCTGAGGCCTACGTCAAGTCCCACCTCCCTGACCACTCCAACTCACCCATCTTCTTGCTCTTCTTATTACCTCAGTACCGATTTAATTGACCCCTCTTCTTTGCAAAACAGGGAAAACACCATTGTCCTGCCTATGCCTCCTGGAGTTGTCCAACCTGCTGCCCCTCATTCTCTTCCCTAAACCTTTCATTCTCATCACAATTTTTCCCCCACCTGGCCTCTTTCCCAGTCTCAAATGATTCACCCCTCCCTTAGGGATGCCTCCTAATACAGTGGCCCCAGTCTGTCCATGACTCTTGTTCCCAGGTGTTTTTTTTTTTTTTTTTTTTTTTTTTTTTTTTTTTTTTTTTTTTTTTTGTTCACCCAGGATTTTGTTTGATTCTCTCCAAAATTCCTTCTGGCTCAGCTAATAGCTGCTAAAAGCCTAGTGCACACAAAGCTCTTGGTAGCCAACCATGAACTGGTTAGGAGTGAAGAGGTCATGCTTTATGGCTTTAATAACAGAGTTACGAAAGGTCTCATAACTTCATTAATGCCTGCAAAATCTACAAGAGGCAACCAATGTTAAGAAAATAATGTGCTGTTCTTTGGGGATGTGGAAGGAAGTGGTGGAGGTGGTAAGGCTGGTTTATTCGCCTTCCCCCCAAAAAACTTTATCTGGTCCCAGTAGAAAGTATTAACCCTTCCAGTGGACATTCAGATCTTTCCACAATCTAGCACCAGCCTATTTTCCCCCACCTCAAGTCAATTCAAAACCTTCATTATCTCTTATTAGATTCGAGGCACTATTTGAAGACCTGGAGATGCAAAAAAAAAAATCCCTGACTTCAAGTATCCCACTTTTCAACTAAGGAATTAAGGGGTGGGGAGGACGATGCAGACAGTGCTATAAATACAAAATAGCTGCAAAAACTGAATATAAAGTAATGGAGAGTTAAGGACCACTGATGACTGAAGGAAAAAGGAAGAGTAAAATCATTTAAGACTTCAGCGTTGAGCCATGAAAAGAGCTAGGGGCAAGGGTGAAGAAGGAGGAGATTATAGGCATGGAAGCTAGCATGTGCAAAAGCCCTGAGGTAGGCAAAAGAATGTTGTACAGGGAAATACCAAGTAGCTCAGTATAACTAGAAAAGAGAGTGTTTGTGGGGAGTGATACACAATCAGCCCAGAGACAGGTAGGAGCCAGATTGTGAAAGATTTTTAAAAGTCAGGGAGAGGCACTTATATGTTATCCTAGAGTCCATAGGGAGCTTGTAAACCTGTCTGAGGAGGGGAGCCAATGTGGTCAGAGTACACTACTCCCCTCCTTAAAATCTGTACTTCTGGTCACTCTTCTCAGGGTCAAATTTGAAGGCTATGCTCATTTCCACATCTCCACGCTTCTTACTCAAGCTTCTCCCACATAGCCTTCCCTTATTCAATATCCTTTCTTTCTTCTTTACCTATCTAAACCCCATCACCCATCCTGTAAGGACCAGAACAAATCCCCCTCCTCCATGAAGACTTCCCAAACATTTCAACCAAAAGTGAGTGCTTTCTCCTCTTCAGAGATCTCAGGAATAGTTAGTATGAAGAAACCTCACTTTAATTAGATACATACACATTACTGTCTGATACTGTTACTGAACTGTTTCCCTACTGCGTGTATTTTCCCCCCTGCTTGATTTTCAGGGCCGGGCCTGATTTTTCTAGAATCAGGGAGACATAATATGTCTAAGCTGGAAGAGATGTTATGAAGCACATTCTGGAAATCCTTCCTTTTATAGGGAAGGAAAATGAAGATAAGAAAAGACCCAAAGACACACAAGTAGTGGCAAAGGCCAGACAAGATCGCATGTTCCTACACCGAAGATCTGTTTCAAACAACTATTTTGACCCTAAAGATCAAAGATTGAGAATTGGAAGGGATCCTCTCTGATTTCCTTTATTTCACAGATGAGGACAATGAGTCCCAGATAGGTTAGATCTCAAATAGGTCTCAAAGTTAGTCACTTTCTCCTTCCCAGCACCGCACAGATCTGGGCACAGAACACATAAAAGAGGGGCAACACAAATTTACCTCTCTTGCCCTCCTAATTACTATGACTGAGGGTGTTAGGCATGGGTGAGGGTGGCATTAGAGGTCTCTGTAAAATCATAAAGCTGGTTGATAAATGTGGAAATATGTTTAAAAGAATTCCACATGTTTAACTTATTTAACTTAAGTAATATTGGATTACTTGCTTTCTAGGGAAAGGGCCAGGGGGGAGGGAGGGAGAAAAATTTGGAACACAAGGTTTTGCAAGGATGGATGTTGAAAACTATCTTTGCACGTATTTTGAAAAATAAAGAACTATTTTAAAAACAATCATAAAGCTGGAACTAGGCCTTTCTGACAGCAAGCTCCCCCCCCCTTTCCTAAACATCCCCTCCAAACCACTGGAAAAGAGAAGAAGAAATGGCATCTTTAGCACAGCTCTGGCTCAAAGCTGGTACTGATGCTAATACCCCAGGTTCTGAAAGTGTTTTCTTGAACTTCATAGGTATTTTTTATAGGGCGGGGAAGAGATTGAGGCTATCTGGGAGAGCAGCAAAGTTGTGTATTTATGTCTATCTCTTGCCATGGTGGGTGGGGGTTGGGTAGAGAAAAAGAAGATAGAGGATAAGGGGGTATCCTCTAGTCCTTCTGTACCAGAATGCTTTGAGTTTGGTTTGTTTTCTTAATTAAGAAGCTGTATAAACCCTTTCCCTGGAAAAACTGAGGGAGCGATGGCCAGCTCTGGGTGCAATCAGCAAACTGAAGGGCTTTTCAATCTCCCTCGTCCCTATAAGTCCCTATGCAGTCCACATGTACATCCAAGTGCCACCATTGTGCAAGCTCGCTTCCGGTGGGTAGGTATAAACAAGGTCATCTGCAAGTCTAAACCCACCCGTGGTGAGTACCCCTCCTCCTTCCCTCCGCTCCGCAGCCCTCACCCCGGAGCAGAGGCAGGGTGCTCTCGCCTATCCCCTCGCCCCCCCGCATAGTTTTGCAAATTGTTTTCCCGCGAGCAGAGCCAAGCCAACATGTCCGCTTCCCCGCGTTACACTGCAATCAGCGTTCCGAGCTGCTTAGCGAGCTGTCACTCCCGCGCGGCTGACTGGCACCGCTCTGCCCTCGCTGTGCCGCACACGCGGGGACGCCCGAGCCGCTAACAGATTGGGGCTGGAGGGGCAGGTGCGGCACCCAGGGTGGCCAGGCTCAATCAGGCCCCCGATGCAATGCTCTAAGAGCGAGCTGTCTGACACGGGGCCGCCCCCGCCCTTTCCTCACTACGCCCCCCCTCTTCTTCCCCACCTCCCCGGCTCCTTGTGCGTACAAATGCGCGTATTTATTTTGCAATTAAGCCTCGCAGCAGAAAGTGGAATGAGAAATCCTTTGTTCGGGGGGCCGGGTTTGGAAGAGGAGTGAGGTACACTCGGCGTGGAGTGCGGCCCCTCCCCCTCTTCCTCCCGGAACATTCTCTGAGACTCCCCCTCCCCCGCACCCCTCCACCTTTCACCAGAGCGGCAGCTTTTTTTTGCCCACGTCCCGCGCGCTGCTTCTGCAGCACGAACCCCTTGATTGCCCATCAATCAGGGGCAGAGAGAGCGCGCTCCGCCCCGAGCCTCCCCCTCCCCACCTCTCCTCTCCCCGCATCTCCAATCCTCGCACCCGGTTCCCAGGGCTCCTGCAAAAGCCAACGAGCCGTGGCATGCAGTGTGCCGCACGACGCTTTCAGCTCCCCCTTCCAGCCCCAGGCTCCTGCCGCCGCCGCCGGCCTAGGGATGGGGAAAGGGGGGCGGGGAGAGGTAGAGGGCGAGCCGCAGATACACACAGATATCCCGGCCATTAGGCAAAGGCGGCGGCGGCGGCGGCGGCCTGGGACCGCGTTCCGCGTAGGATTGGTCCGGGTGCCCGACTTGTGCGCCGCCTGGGCGGCTGCTAGAGGATAAGTTCCACCCGTTTCCCTCCCCACCCACTTCCCAGCTCAGGTCATGCAGTGGGGCCACAGGGCATGAGGGAGAGCGAAGGGTGAGCTCCGTCACCCCGCTTGGCTCCTGGCCCTCTCAGCTCCCGGGACTTCCCGGGGCATCAGTTCTGATCAGTCCCACCCACCCACCTACCCGGGAGCGCGGTACCTGGGTCCCTGGAACAGTCCCCGCCGCGCTCCTCTTTCCTTTCCCCGGAACTGATGTGAGGGTTGGTGGAGAACATGAGGGGTATGTTCTTACAGGGAGGGGGAGCAAGAGGACTGGGCTCCTGGGGCCTCCCAGGGGGCGCAGAGAAATCTGCCTCGATCCGGGTGGCTTTTCATGTCCCGTGGGCAAATCTGATGACCTTCCTCCCTCCTCAGCGCCCCTCCCACCTTTCCTGGGCTCGCTCTCTCTCCCCCGCACGAGTCCCCTTCGGTTCCTCCACTCTGCCTCTCTCACCCACACCGTCTTCCTCCCGCTCTTTTGTCCGCCTCCCCAAACCCTGACCCCCTCGGTCTCTGGGTCCCACGCTTGTCCAGTCCTAGGCGCTCTCCTGCCCGCCCCTGGCGTTCTTGCTTGTTTGGTCGATCCCTTTCGCGCGGCCCCGAAGTGTGAATGCCAATTAGGGGGCAGGAGGATGTGTATCTGAGATGTGCAAACACAAAAGGCAGGAAATAAAAGTCATCTCCCACCGAAGAGGAGAGGTAACCATGGCTACCTGGGACCTCATTTAAAACGGTGCCGGCCGCGGGCGAAAAGGCACCACTTCCCATTGTCAGAGACGCTTACGCGAGGCTTTGAAAATGCTAAGCCCCCTGGAAACCGTCTGGGGAGTCGGAAAACGAAAATGAGGAAGGGGAAAAATAGAAATGATATTTATTTCTGTTTGTGTGTGTCTGGAGAACCTCCTCCTCTTCCCCTTGATCGCCATTCCTCCCCCTTTTTTCCGTCCTCTTCCTCCTTCATTCCCCCCCTTCTCATCCTCCTCTTCCCAGTTATTTCCACTCAGTGCAAAAAGTAGAAAATATCTTCAAATGCAAACAAAAATTAGGAGGGAGGAGGAGGTAGCAAGAAGTGGCCTGATGGGTTCCAGTTGTCCAGACAGACAAAAAGACCACTAGACACAAGGTCAGGTGTCTGGGGAAACCAGCCAAGGAAGGGCTGTGTCTGGGAGAGGGCTGAGTGGGGGCCCTGAGGAGGGGCAGGCTGCGGGAGGAAATGTAGAGGACAGGAGCTACAAAACCTAGTGATGGAGGCTTTCCCCCAACAGAAGATGCCTCTCCTCTGGAGGGCAATTCTCAAGGGCAAGAAATAGATTTTCCTGAACTTGTGCACTAAGCAAACTGGTGGTGACATAGGGAATCCGGTAGTGGAGAGGAGAGTCAGGGGCTTCTCAAGGCACCGCTTAAGCCCCCCCTTTTTTTCTTTCACCCTAAATTAATAACTGATATTTAGATAGACCTTAAAGGTTTGCCAAGCATTGCAGTACATTGTCTCCCAAGAGCCATGTGAGAAACCAGATACTGTTTTCAAATGAGGAAACTGAGGTCGAGAGGTTACTTTTCTGATCATACACGATGATCATGCAACTAGCAGATATTAGAGTTGAGATTGATATCAGGTTTTTGTGACGCCAAAGGCCATATGATAGTCAATAAGTCATACTGTCTTTGCAAAATAATACAATATCTTTGTTTTCTTCAGGATAAGCAATTTTTCATCAAAAAGTCTCTGATTGAACAGACCTAAAACAGCTCACTGACCAGCTATCATATTAAATATATAATCTTTGTTTACTAATTGCTTATGGACACTACTCTATGTATTTTAGTTAGATACAAACTTTTTATCTCTGTATGATTAATGAATATCTTGTTTCTTTCTCTAGGTTAGAGTTCCCCCAGAGCAAGAAGTGGATGGGGTTTTTTTTTCACTCCCTCCAAACTTATCAAACGCTACCTCAACTGAGCCATTATATAGTGAGTGCTCAAAAGGCTTTAGATAATGATGGAGGTGGTTTATCTTCAACACAAGTTTTTGAAGGACGACAATGTTAAGAGAAATTGAGGTACAGAGAGACTGAAGTGGCTTGGCTACCAAAAAGTGAGTTAGAGAATTGGAGTTATCCCAAATGATTGTGTTATAACAATGGGAAGATGTAGACTCCCAGGGAGTTGTTCAGGATAGAACCTGGGACTAGGTTGGGGGAGAAAGGAAAGAGGGAAATTGGAGAGAGGAGAAAAAGACAGGGGATGCTATTTAAATGCCTGAAACACCAGAAGAACTAGTTCCCCAGAGAAGCAGTAGTAGACTAATCCCTAGAGGAGCTAAAACTGGATGATGCTGAGTGATAATGTATATTGCAGAGATATAGTTGTTTTTCTCCTAGAAAGCACTAGCATACAATATCAGCTTCACTGTAGACCAGGACACTTGTAGGTGATGTGACACAGTTGTCCTAATAACATTTGATTTCAAGAGAGAAAAAGTCCAGATTGCTCTTGGCTTTAATACTTTACTTTAAGGATATGTGAGGTAGACAGCTTCCTGTTGTCCATTCAGAAGAGAAATACTTTTAACTTTGGAGAAGAAAGGAATCAGAGCCTGGGGAATGTATTGGTATATGGGACTCCCAGTGAGGAAAGTCTTTCCTCCAATGTAGATGGACATCTTTTAATCTTGGAGAGCTTCCCTGGGCCACAAAAATGTTAAGTGACTTGGCCTGGATCACAAAGTTAGTATGTGCCAGTGTCATAATTTGAATCCAGGTCTTTCCAATTTCCAGGCTGCCTTAAAAAACTATTATTTTTATAAATATGTATAATTTTAATTCCAGAAACTCCATTTTCCTTGGCACAGAGGTATTAATTTTATGATAGATTCCTGACTATTATAGTGGAGATTGAAAGCCATTAAAGAAGAACACAAAGATACCATTTTAAAACTTTGCTTATGATTCACAAATGCCTTCTCCCAGCTGTTCCTGCCTCCTTGGTTTACAATCTTTAGCCAGGCAAGGTTTGGGCGGGGAGATCTGTAGCAAATTTTCTTGAATCTATTAATGTTCTACCATTCCCTTTGCATCAAAAATTTCCCATCATTGGTCATTCAGAGTCACAAGGAAGAAAAGAAAAATACCTGTGACATGAGAACACCAATTCCCTATCAGGCTCTGTCTTGATAGGACAATTGTCCAAATTCCTGCTTACCCTTCTCTCTTTTCCTTTTCCTGTTTCATAGCTACTGCCAGGATATGATGCCATAGGAGCAAAGGTGATTCTCTTTCCTTTCCCCTGTCCCCCCCCCACACCAAGCAATCAAGTAGACTGGATTTTTCTTGCAACTAATTTTTGTGAGCCTTAGGTGAGACCATAGGATCAGAGATTAGTATGGAAGGGGCAATTGTGATGAACTAGTCCCATCCCTTTCTTTTACATCTCAGGTAACTGAGGCCTAAAGAAGCTAAATGAATTGCCCAAGATCCTACAGGTACCAAGTCCTTGAACTCTAGAGCTGGTATTCTTTGTTTTTCACAGCACCATGGGCCTAAGTGTTCTCATTTTCCATATTAAATTGTGCTCTCCATCAAATTGCTATATATTTGCTGAGGTCTTCTAACCTTAGGATCATCCTTTAATTCTTGTCTCTTACCTTTCACTCTCAAATGTTTCCAAACATATATTCATGGCAAATCTTGATGATTCTGCCTTAACATTTCTCAGATCTGTGGCTGTCCACTCCTCATAGCCACCACTCTAGTTTAGAACATCATCCCTTCTTTCCTAGATTATTCTAATAATCTAAGCAGTCTTCATATTTCTAAACAACTAACAAAAGTCTTCCTGAGGCAGAGTTCTAAATTTATTTTCTTTTAGTTTTTTAAATTTTATTTTTAATAGTTTTTTTTTTATTTTTTTCCAATTACATGTCAAGACGATTATTATTAGCACTCATTCTTTTATAAGATTTTGAGTTCCAAATTTTTCTCCCTTCATTCCCTCCCCTCTTCCAAGAATGGTAGGCAATTTGATAGGTTCTACATGTACTATCATGTAAAACATATTCTCATATTAGTCACAGTTGTGGAAAAAAAAACAGATCAAAAGGAAAAAAAACATGAAAAAAATAAAGTGAAAATAATATGTTTCAATTGAGATTCAGAGTCCATTAATTCCTTATCTAAATATGGATAGCATTTTTCATTGAAAGTCCTTTGTATTTGTCTTAGATTGTTGTGTTGCTAAGAAGATTGAGTTATTCATAGTTGGGCATCACTCTGACCTTATATCTTTCAACTTAACAACTTTCAGTGGCTCCCTATTGTCAATAGGATCAAATATCAACTCTTAGCTTGGGATTTAAGGCTCTCCACACCCTGTTTTTAACTGATTTTCCAGATTGTTTTTACATTGTTTCCTTTCATGAACATTCTGGCCAACCTGAAATAGTTGTTCGCTGAGCACTGTATTTCATCTCCTGCCCAATGGATCTGCCTTGCCTGGTGTTTATTCCCTCTTTGTCTCTGTCTTTGAGAATAAACATCTTTCTTTCAAGGTAAGATACCATGCTATCTTATCCCATATAGGTTTCCTAAAAATTCACTTCCTTCTTCCCTCCTCTCATTACCTTCTTAGTTATATTGATGGTAGGTCTTCCCCTTCTTTCTCACAGGGGAGGGGGCTTTGTTGCTTTTGACTTTGTATCTGCAATGCTTAGTATAAGTCCTTGAACACAGTGGGTACTTACTAAGATATGAAAAATTGACTCAAATCTGATATAAATGAACAAGCTTTAAAAATGGGATGATATTATATAAATGCAATCTTCTACCTTCACCATCATCAATCACCATCATCACTCTATCAACTGGAACATTGTCTTTTTTCCTTAAATCTGGCTATGTGGGGAAGTTGGACTCTAAATTTCAGGTTCCATACTTTATTTTCTGCCATGCTTAGTGGAGGTCACTCCTTTCCACTCTCCAAGTACAGAAGATTGGATCTGGATTCTTCCTACCAATATTCCTTATCTTATTTATCAGAAGCCATTAATTTCCATCACCTCTAGAATAAGGGTCTGCTGGGTGGTCAGTCAGGTGCTGGGTGATGGTGAGGAACATAAAAGCAACATAAAGAAGGCTTGGTCATTATCCTTTAGGAATTCAAAACATCAATTCAGTAGACCTTTATTGAATGCCTACTATGTGCTTAGCTTTGGGGACAGAGAGAGAAATGAAATTCACTCACAGAAAACAATTAGAGAAAAGTAAGCGATCATTTCAGCCTAGCCACACTGGCCTACTTGCTGGACACCATGTTCCATCTTCTATCTCTGTGTCTTTGTATAGGCCAGCCCCTGTGTCTGGATCGCTCTCCCTCTTTGCTGTGCCTTATAGTTTCCATGGATTCCTTCATGACTCAATGCCCTTCTACAGGACGTTTTCCCCCATCCTGGGCCTACACTTCTAAGATTACTTTATATCTGCTTTGTATATGCTATTGTCAGTTATTTTCATATTTGTCTGTTCCATTAGAATGAGAATTCCTAAAGGGAAGGATTTTTGTTGTTGTTGTTTTTGATTTAGTACTCCCAGGGCTTAGCACAGTGCTTGGCACATAATAAGCTCATAATAAATGCTTGTTGACTGACTGGCTAGTGCTTTAGGAATTCAGAGGAGGGAAAAACTGTTTTGGACTAAAATAGTCTGTGAAGGCACATGAAGGCAACAGACCTTAAGCTAGGCTTTTAAGGAAGGAAGAAGTAAGAGGGAGGAGGAGGGAGAGGCCATTTCATTCAGGGGAACAACAATCTCAAGGCCATAGGGGAATGTTGCATGGAGAAAAGGGAGCTAAAAGATAGGAAAGGGCCAAATTGTGGAGGCTCTTGAAGGTCTTTTTTTTCATTTTCTTTTTTTTCCACATTCCTCTATAGGAATTCCTTTATATACCTTGGCCATACCTCCTGAACAGCCTTAACCCATCCTTAGGGTGGGGGTGGGACACAGTGGTGTGGGGATTTGTATATACCCTCTTTCCAGTGTATCCAGGATAGCCAAACTGTTCACCTCTTGTTAAAAGCTTCAGCCCCCCTCAGAGAGGAGAGAAACGAACAGATGTTTCCATGAATCAGGAAAACAGTGTTGGCTCCCAGATGGGCTCATCTAGAAAGCCTTGTCTCTTTCTTTCTCTCTGAAGCCTCTTATAACAAGGTCTTTCTTTTTGGAGAGCAGCTGATCTGCAGTTTGCAAGGCGAGCAGAGCTTTGCTGTTGTGGGGGCATCAGTCAAGCCCCCTCACCCATCTGGTTTCCCTGAAAGCCTTTACATGGCAGGTCATGCCAAGCAGAGACCTGAAATGGTGACTTGTCATTCCTGGTGACCACAGCCATTTAATAGCTACTGCCTGGTCAGAGGATTCCTTTTAGCTGAGTGAGGGATAGAATCATGTGCTTAGAAAGAAATATTGCCTATGGGTCTTATCTTTTTTTCTCTATTTAAAAAAAATACCCACTTGCATTTCTGGGGTGAATGTGAGCTCCTTGAGGCCCAGAACTGTTTTTTTTTTAAATTTCTGCATCCTTATTATCTAGTACATATTGGATTTTAATAAATATATGTTTTATTAGGGTTTTTTTTTACATTTCCCAAAGGGATTTCAAATACAGGTACATCATTTGATAGCAAGGATCTTCCTCAGAGATCATTTAATTTCAGGATTTGCCACTAAAACTAGAAATCCAAGGGTTCTTTGGATCCTAAATCTAAGCACAAAAACCAACCCACTAGAAATATCCTAGAGAGAGAGAGAGAGAAAAAAAAAAGGAGCTTCACTGAGAACCACAAGCCAAAATGAATGCTGGGATATGGTAAACAGGGGGATGGGAGAAGGGTTTGGATTTGGGAAGGGTGCCAGCTATAAAGAGAAGTACCCTAAGTCAGAGTGCTTTAGGAGAGACTGGTAAGCAAAGAGTAATTGTGATACCCTGTCTGCCTGCCTCAGGCTCAGGAAGACAGGAACCTGTGTTTTGTTTTTTTTTTTCCTCCAGACTATTAAGATAGAAAATTCCCAGAGAACACATTTCTAGCAAGATGAGTGACCTGATACCCTGTAATTTCCTGGCTCACAAAGACAAAAGAAGGCTTGACTTTGTGCTCTTCATGTCTCACTCCTGTGCAAGTCTGAAACAGTTGGGTGGCACTCCCTAAGTTTCTCTGTGGAAGTCACCTTCTGCCCTTCAGAGGTATAGGTGAGCAGGTCCCCCTTGGGCATAAAGAGAAGGTGGGGAGTAAACAGACTTCTTCATGATGGTGTCTGGTTGGAAATCCAAATGGGATGTCTCTTCACTTTTAGTGAATTCCAGAATTGAACATCCAGAAAGCCATCAAGGGAATGGTATTAAGCCTCCTGGCTTTCTTTCAAGAGGCATGAAGCCTCCCTCATCTCCTTTGGGGTAATTTGGGGGCCAACCTGGTCATGTGCAAGAAGAAGCATCTAAGGATAATTATTCCTTAGAGACAGGAGATTCTGGAATTTCAGATCATGGAGAGACTTCTCCCTTAAATTGTGCTATGCTTCTTGTGTGGCACATCATGTGCAAATGAATTGTCTATTCCCTGAAAATACACGATAGTTTAGGTAATCCTAGGACGGTCTAGAGCAAGAAGTGTAGGGGTGTGTGTGTGTGTGTGTGTGTGTGTGTGTGTGTGTGTGTGTGTGTGTGTGTGTGTTTGTGAGAGAGAGAGAGAGAGAGAGAGAGAGAGAGAGAGAGAGAGATGCACTCGGGTCCACCTGCTTTACAGATTTTAACAACAAAGGAGAGAATGAGGGGTGGGAATGGTAATGGCCTCTTAATGAGGACTGGAGTCTCTTCTGCTAGATTTCCTTTTCCCTATTCCACTACAACCTGTCCCTTTGCCTTTCTGGCTTCCAACACAGGCTTCACCTGGGACCACACAATTTAGTTCCCTCCCATGCAGGCAGGCACCCAAGACAGGAATTATGGTCCCTGCAAAAGACAATGACAGTGAATCTGGTTACTGCCTTTTCAGCAAACGTAATTCCTTTTTATTAGAAAATTAAAGGGTATGAAGAGCTTTCCAAAAGCCAAAGAGCTGAAATGTGCTTTCATAAGATATGCAGGGTCTGATAAAATGGATTTACTTGTCCTACCTCCTCCTCTCCTCCCCTGCTTCTCCTCTACTCCACCTTCCCCTCAATCCCCTTCCCACTCTCTCCCAACTTTAATGATTACTCTAATAAAAAGGCAATGCATTGGCTCAAACATCAATGCTGGCATTTGCCTGGCCAAGGCCGAAGTGTTGTTCCACCCAGGGGAACATGCCCAAGGTTCAGAAAACTAGAGCCTTGAGGAGCAATCTTTTGTTTCTTTATGGCAGGCTAAATTTGGGGCTCTCAACAGCACAAGCTCTATAATTTCACACTTTCAGAATAACTGCAGGGATCCCCTTTTCTTCCTGCCTGGGCGAGATGGTGAAAGATGGCTCAGCCTCAGCTAGTCTGAGGGGTTAGGGTTAAGGAAAAAAAAAGTCAGCCAGCTTGTTCCCACAAAACAGCACCCTCCACCTAGCAACAAATATGCTAGCAATTACAGACAGAAAGACAGGTAAAGAGAAGCAATTATAGGTGGAGAGATATAGATTACCCCCTAGCTGTTGCTCAGAAAGCAACTATTAAAAGCCACCTAGGGAGTCTGTTCCTACTGAGAATTCCTTGATCCCTCCTGTTCTTTGGTAGAATTCACAAATAAGGGTCTCTGTCTTAGAAATAGGGTAATGGAAAGATCTCTGGAGGATCTATATATTCCAAAGGTGACTAGAACCCTAAAGTTGAAGTCATTATAAACTGGGTAATTAATGTAACTAAATAATCTTTTCCCTCCCCCCTTTTTAATGGTCAGGTACTGCCTTCCTCATTTAGAAGGTACTTAGGAGGTGTGGGATTGGAGATGGAATTTGAGGAGGTGACTTTCATAACTTCTCTAACAAATAATAAAGCCATGACAATAGAAATTTCCTGCTACTCAGAGAAGAAGATGTCCATAGCCCAGAAATGTCCTCTTCCAAGGTGTCACTCCTTCCTCCTCTCTCTTTTCTCCCCTCCCTACTGTTTAGCCTCCCTGTTCAAGGACAATCCATTCCCTTTTCTCCTTCCTTGAGCAACAAAAGGGAAAACTGGGTTTGGTTTAACTTGCTCACAATAAAGAGCCTGCTTTTAGCTCTTGCTGTTGCTTTATTCCAACAGAAAATGCTCTCAGGAAGAGTTCAGGCCTCTTGCCTTGGAGATCTTGAGAAACTGGCTTGTGTTGGTGGAAGGATATTCTAGGTGAAAACTGGAAAGGCCCCGACCTCTTTTAGGCCCAGGAGTTTCCCTATGAATGTCTTTCCATCTGTGCCTGAAGATCCTGTACCCCAAATCCAAGGCTGTGGTCTTTTTTATGCTTTGACTTTTTTTTAATACCTTAAAGTAGTTCCTTAATACTGCAATATTTCTTTAGAGAGACTTCCTAATACAAGAAGATTCCCTCCCTCTGAATCGGTTTCCTTATTTGTAAAATAGTGTTGAGGGGCGAGATGGTGCTACATCAAGAGTTCTCAAAGGAGAAATGTTGACTGAGACCTAATACACAAATTATCAAGGAGATTTACTGATAGGACAGAAAGATCACTGGACTGGGAACTAGGAGGCCTGGATTCTAGAAGTAGCTCTATTATCAGTTAGCTGTAGGAACTTGAGCCTCTGTTACTTAAAAGGAGTACTAATGCATTTAAACATTTATTAAACGCTTATCAGATTGGGAGCAGCTAAATGTGGAGTGGACTGAGAGCCCTAGATAAGGCCCTGAGTCAGGAAAACCTGAGTTCAAATCCAGCCTCAGACACTTACTAGCTGTGTGACCCTGAGCAAGTCACTTAACCTTGCTTTCCTCTGTAAAATGGGCTGAAGAAGGAAATGGCAAACCACTTCAGTATCTCCACCAAAAAAACCCAAACCCAAACCAGGTCATGGGGAGTTGGACAGGATAAAAATGACTAAGAATAACATTCCAAGCTCTATATTAAGCATCTTGCAAACATTTCATTTGATTGTTGTGACCATCCCATGAGATAGGTGCTATAATTATCCCCATTTTACAGTTGAGGAAACTGAGTCAGAGGTTATCTGATTTCAGGCCCAGAATTCTATCCAGTCTGCCCACCTAACTGCCTTATGTAACCTTGGACTTAGCCTCCCTCAGTTTCTGCTTCCTATAAAATGAGGGCAAATCTGGACTAAATGTCTTCTAAGGTCCATTCCAATTCTAAATTCATAAACCTGGGCTGGCTCAATTCTTTCCACCTTAGTTTTCTCATCTGTAAAAATTAGGAGGTTGAATCGGATGAGCTGTAAAATCCCTTTCAGGCCTAAACTTCTATGAATATGGATTTCTGATTCTGAATTTTTCTGTTTATGGAAAGACACACTTTGAAGAAGGGCTGGGGGAGTGGGGAAGGTGTTCACTTCAACCTGCAGGGAGGCTTGAGTGTGGAGGGTCTAGAAATCCAACTTGCTCTCTCCCTTCCCATTCTTCCCCCTCTTCCCAAGGTCTGACTACATCAGTGAGTCATGTCCTCTAGTCAGATGTGACTTGTATGTGAAAGGGGGTGGGCTGGGAGTGCTGCATGTCCTTCTGTCTGGGATGAAGGTGAGGAGGTCAGCCTAGGCGGCTGGTTGGCTGGCAGTGGCGCCGGTGGAGCTTGAGGAATGCCTGGGGCTGAGGCTTCCCAAAGATAGTCTCTAGATCACTGGGAGCCAGTGACAGGCTCACTGCTGCTGGCAGGAAATTTTTGTGAATGAACCCCTGGTCTTAGGCTGTAGTATTTATTAGTCACTACCCACCACTTCCCTGCCCCGGGCAAAGTCAGGACCCCTGGGGTATACGGAGCAGGCAAATTTACAAAGTGCAGACGCAAAGCTGTCGTGATCAACAGAAGTGGTTAGAAGGAGCAGAGAGATTGTGTGAAGCGGAGGGGGGATGACGACAGAGACGAGAGGACAGGAAATGGCAGTCTCAGGTGATAGATGCCTCACTCCAGCCAAAAGAATGGAGAAAGGTGGAAGCTGAGGACCTGTATGATAGACCGGGAATAGTGTGTGGGGAGGGGGAGAGAGGTGGGGGAGTTTGTGCTGTAGAATTTCTGAAGCAAATTGGCAGTGGAACAGCTTCTGTAGAGGTTGGGGGGGTGTATTTTCCAGGTAAACATCTGTTAACTGATGGAGGGGAGAGGGGGAAGGGAGAAGGGAGGGGGAAAAACACTGAACATCAATCCCTAAACCCAGAAAAATTCTTTATTTTCACGAACCTCCCCTCATACTCTGTATCCTGGGCTGCTGAGCAAATGTACTGCAAATGAGATATTGGATTTTCATTTACACCCAATATTCATTTCCCCAGCCCTTCTGGAGCTGACCTGTCCTGTCCTGCCATCTCGCACCTCACCCCCCCCCCCCTTTTCTTTCCTATTCATTTGCCAGGCAGGAGAGAAACTGCCTCTTCCCTTCTCACTAGAAGAAGAGCCTTGATGCTAGAGCCAGCCACGGTGATCAACCCTGCTACAAATCAGGGGTCAGGCAGCGCTGCTGTTAGACAGAGTCCCACTGCACGTGCTCGGGGTCTTAATGGCTTTTTACACTGAACGAAGGAGGG